>NC_058132.1:531257100-531346309 GCF_016433145.1 Gracilinanus agilis
TTCCTTCCTTCCTTCCTTCCTTCCTTCCTTCCTTCCTTCCTTCCTTCCTTCCTTCCTTCCTTCCTCAGATGGAAATTCCTTATTGTGTGAGCTATTTCTTCCTGGCTGCTTACAATATCTTTTATTTGTTCTGGAAGCTCTGGAGCTTGATAATAATATTACTGGGTAAATTATATATAGGGTTCCTCTCTCTGGCAGTCTAAGAATTCTGTTGGACTCAGTTTTCATTATTTTCAAGTAATATCCTTTTATGACTTAATGAAGTATGAGATATGGGTTGTTTCTTCATGTTTTTCTGGGAGACCAAGTTCTGTGTTTGAAGAAACTCGTCTTTGTTAGTAGCAATCTTATCTGTTCCTTTACTTTTGTCCTCTTTTAACTTTGTTCAAAAAATTCTCATTGAATCATAGCATTTTTGCATTCTGCCTTCTCCACTCTCCTTTTCTGATAGCCACTGTTTTGTTAACAGTTTCCAGCTTCTATTTTAAACCATTAATTTTACTTTTTAGGTTTCATTACAAGCTTTAAATTTGCTCCTTATGTCTTTCTTTACTGAATATAAGGAATATGTAATCTATATAGAATATATAATAATAGTACAAATATAATAAAAACAACAGGTAAAATTTATTTAGCAGTTTACAAAGCGCTTTACATATGTTAATTCATCTTATTGTCACAGTGACCTTCTGGGGGTAGTTGCCATTATTATCTCAACTTTATAGATAATGAAATAGGTGGATAGAAATGAAGAAACTTAGCTTCTTATTTCACAGAACTAGCAAGATTTAAATTTAGGTCTTCTGGACTATAAATCCAGGACCTTGCTCATCATGCCATTTGTTTGCCAAAAGTTACATTGAAGATAAAATTATTTATGTAATTTACATATGCATGTGTATCTATTATGTATCTAATACATACATGTATGTTCATATACATAGGCATTTATATATAGACATGCATCTATAAATCTATAAATATACATATATATAGAAATCCATATATAATAGATAAGAGTTATGCTATTAAATGAATTAACAAAATGCTCTCTGAAAATATAGAATGCATTTTAATGATTAACCTGTATTATTAATATTTTCTCTACCATCTTCTTAAGTTAGACAATCAACAAAATAATTCAAGTCTTCATCTGTAGTGTTTTTAGATTTCTGAGATAGTGGTCATGTAGAAAATTTAATAAACAGCTCTCATCAGCTGGTATAATCTGGTTCCAGCATATGCCTTCTTAGGCATAATTTGGGTAGAAGAGTCTCTAATAAATATGGCTATGAAACAAGATAGGTTAGATTAAATGAAATATCTATCAGGTTTTCTTGTCTTTACCTTTCACTTTTGTTTTCTCTTTAGTCTTCCTTATTCGTTTGTCAGATGCAATACAGTCTTTCAAACATTTTGGTGCTTTTCTCATATCAGAACTTACACATGTTCTAAAACCCAAGAATACAGTGTACAACACATCCCTAAGTTTACCAAAGGCTGCTAGGTAAACACAGATGGGCAACTGTAGCAGCCGGAAACATTAACATCTTTATTCATTAAGCCATCTGGAAAACCAGTTGCACTTTCTTTCTGAATAGTCATTCAGAAAAGACACCTTAGAAGCTGTTAATTCATTGTCAGATTTGCTGACCTCAGTTTCCAAAGGTCTCCCTGATAATAGGTAGATAGGTAAACAATTACAGGGCGTTTTAGGGAAACATGCCAATAACATTTGGTGTTGCCTAGTCTACAACACTAAGACAAAGGCTTCTCATAGCTTTAATATTTAGGGAACCTGAGAAGATCCCAGTTGCCTACACTGAGGTCTGCTTTTCACTTTTTCAAGCTCTTCCTGATAATGTTTACGTGATTATAAACATAGGAGGCTTGAAAATGCAACTCAGCACCATATGAAAAAATTCTTAATAAGGATCTGAATCCCCCCTCTCACCTTCCCTGCCTACCCCCCAACTAAATTCTTGCAGCTGCTTTTGAACTCAACTTTGGCCTCCTCTTCTCTTTCCCCGGGACCACATCTGCTTCACACACCTGCAGTTAGTCCGTCAAAGTCCCAGAACAGCCCCCTCCTCCTAACATCTCCACCTGCTGACAAATCTCCCCACTCGCACTCAACCCATCCTGCCAGCTGCTCAACCCACCTGCAGTCCTACCTGTCAAATGACCAGCCTAGACATCCCTCCTAATGTCCTGCCCTCCTTGCCAGCTCTTAAGGTCCTCTACCATTCTGCTGTTCCACTCAATGGAGAGCAATAAAAACCCATTTTGATAGCTGAAATGGGCAGACCCTTGTCAAACAGTGGCTGTGGTATTAAACATCACACAAGGCAGATCAAAATCAAAGCCACAGTGTCTGTCAGAACACTGTGCCTGTTGTCCCCTGTTCATTTACATTATGCCCCCAATGAACAACTCAGTTATCTTGCAAAGGGAAAAAAATAAAGTTGAATTTTCATTTTCTTCTCCATTTGAGGGTAAAACATGCCATATAAATTTAACCAGGAATAAAAATAGTTTCCCCATCGAAGAGTCATTAAGAGGATATGAAGGGGCTTCTTTGAGATCTCCGAATGTCTGTAATCTGTCATCTGTCATCTCGCCCATTCTCATCCTGAGACTTTTAACATTCAGAACGAGGATTCCAAGTTTAATGGCACCTTGAGACTAAGTGCTCCCAGGTCCCCATCAAACCTGTCAATGCTAACAGCTGTCACTGAGTGACAACTTGTTCCTCCACCCTCTATTTCCTTTTCTGAAATAGCCCTGTAAACAAGTCTCAAAAGCAGTGCCAGGTAAGCGTTCCAAGGCTAGATGGGAAATTCCCGTGTTGGTGCTCACAGCGAAGTGGTCCTCACCTGGATTTGCTGTGCCCATTCCAACATTCCTCTTCATTTGACGTGCCAGCTGTCACTCTCTCATCCTTGCAGATGGTGTAGGGTAAAGCAGACCAGAACTTTTTGGACAACTTCAATTTCTCTTTTATGTCTATAACCTGATCAAAAGACCAAGACAGGGGATTCAGTAAAAGGGGTCTTGTCATAAATGTTTTTTTTCAGACTCTACATCAGCTCACAATGCAGATGAAGGTTAAAAGACTCTGGGGGTATGACAAGTGAAAATCCTTTACAAGTTCTATTAGACAGGCATTGTGCTTTTAGGTCTAATTATAGTGACAAGGGCCTCTCGCCTTGGATGCTTAATCTTCCTCTAGCTTTTAACAGAGAGTTCTCAGGTACTGTAATTGGTTTGTTGTGTTTGTTAGGTTCCAACATCCTTTGCATTAAATGGTTATAAAGTAAGTAAATTGATTTCAGTTCTTTCCTCCTCTGGGATTCACCTTTCTCAGACACCCAGATCTATTCCTTAGAAGTCACTTTCCTAGCAGTCTGGTAAATGCAGCTAGACAGTGTGTCCTGAGATAAGATGCCAGCTCCAATGGTCTACTTGTTTCTGCAAGAAATAAATATGGTAACTAATTCAGTTGCTGGCAGCCTCCCTTGCTGCTGAGTAGCTGACAGAATGGTGCAGCACATACTTGCATTGGAAACAGCGAAACAAATCCAGTCTCGGATTCTTAGTACCAGAATGAGAAAAGAAATTGGAATGAAGTTCACGACCCATTTGGAGGGCTAGAGAGGAGAAGCTTAGCACAGACATCTCTAGAGACAACTCTCACCCAAACAAAAGGCCCTTCTGGCCAGGAGAAAACAAAATAAAAACCTTTTGGCTCAAAGATGTGGAAGCCCTTGTTTGATGAATATGTTGGCTTAATGAAGCAGCAGGTTTTGTCTTACATCTAGTCTATAAGAACCCTAGGAAAGATCCAGGGAAGTAGATGAAATACACAATATGAGGGGAAACTACTGCTAATTACTGACATTACATCTGAGATTGATAGGGCCATTGGGAAACACATGCATGCCTCTGTTCACTATGAGTGGAATGGGTTTTTAGAGAACTTTACAAATTGCTTCTGAGAAAGGACAAGGAGGTTTAAGATACAACACTGAGAAATCAAGGCCCATTGTTATAGTCTGAACATAATCTGTCCTTGTAGTTGGAGGACAATGAAGGACCCTTTTGGCTCTTTTCTTATCTTTGATTGTCAGGATTATGGGATTACAGATCTAGAGAAGCTATTTAGTTCAACCTCATCATTTTACATAAGAAGAAACTGAGGACTAAGAAGATCAAGTGAATTCTCTAAGGTCACATGGGCATTCGAACATAGGTTCTTCTTTTCTATGTGCCTCTTTTTGAGGGATGTACTACATGGAGTGGGGTCAGCTAAGTACTACATTGGAGAGAATGCTAAGCCTGGAATTAGGAAGGTCTGAGTTCAAGTTTAGCCTCAGAAACTTACTAGCTCTAGGACCCTGGGCAAGTTACTTAAACCAATTTGGCTCAGTTTCTTTATCTGTACAATGAACTGGAGAAGGAAATGGCAAACCACTCCAATATCTCTGCCAAGAAAACTTCCTGAAAAGGAGTCACAAAGAGTTGGACACAGTTGAAAACGATTAAACTACATGGAGTGCACCTTAAACTCTAAGGTGCCTCACCATACTTAACTGGAAGAAACATCCAAGCTACAGTAGCAGAGAGTCCTACATATACAGTACTCCCCCCCAGCCCACCCTCCCAGGTCTGTTTTATTGGTATAGGGAACTCTGAGAAGGAAACTCCCTCCCCCAATGCAGCCTTGAAATTTATATTATTATTTTCTGTCCTCTACACAATCACTACCTCTTCTTATGTATACTCTTTAAAAAATATATTATTATTATTTTATAGCCTTACCTTCTGTCTTAGAATCAATACTGTGTATTGTTTCCAAGACAGAAGAATGGTAAAGGCTAGGCAATGGGGATTAAGTGACTTGCCCAGGGTCATACAGTTAAGAAGTGTCTGAGGCCAGATTTGAACCTGGGACTTCCACTGCCTCTCAATCAAGGGAGCTACCTAGTTGTTCCCAATAAAAAGCTATGTAAATGCCATCAGCTTAAGGGTGTGGGAAAAGAACAGAAATAATGCTATTATAGGGATTAATTCATAAAGGAGAAGCAGATGCCACCCTGAGTCTAGAGAACACCTAGTTCTTATCATGGATTATTATATTTTATCCAATTGTAGGCAGAAATTTTCTATGAAACTCTCTTTCCCTTTCTGAATTAAAAATACAATTGACAAACACCTTTCCCTTATAGCCCCCAGCTAATCAATAGCTAGGAAAGAGAAGTACTATTATTACTTCTAGTAGAACTCCTTAACCATAGTCTTTAGCCTTCCCATCCCTTAATAGTGGACACTGGAATTAAGTACAATTCTCCTAAAAAAGGTATTTGTGCCTGTCTGCGATCACTACTGAAAAATCCCTATTTTAAATAAAATACAGTTTTACCTACTTCCAACTCCTTTGAATGCCATTCCCTTTTCAGCTTCTAAAAATCAAGGTGACCTTATAGGCTACTTTTTGGGGGCAGTCAGACATTATCTGTAAATACCAAGGGAAAGCCAGGAGCTGGGTAATTAGTTACACTACCAGAGGAGGTAAACTGTAAAAAGGTAGACCTTGAGTTTGAAAATAAACCAATGTCTTTGGGCCCATAAGGTCAGTTTGGGTCCATGCTGCTTCAAGGTACCATATAATAAGGATAACCCCCCCCCATCCCCCATTCTCTTGTACTTGTGCTTTCTCTTGTGCTTATTTTCACTCAAGCACCAAAGAATAAAACTGAATGCAATGCTATTTCTCTAATCATGTCTAAGGTCTGTAATTTCATTTATCTGTGCCCTCTCCCCACGGTGACCCTGCTAAAAGCTTACTGGATTTTCTCTTTGGTCTGCTGTGGGAGACAAATTCATAAGGCTTCAGCCAACCTAATGCTTATCCTGTTGATACAGTTTCATGAATGTCTATTATCCTTATGTTTGCCAAACATTGCTAGGTCATGGTGAGATGAGGCCAAGGTTATAGGTTTGTGACATTTATGGATCAGTTCATTTCCGTCTGTTCTGTGATCAGAGACTATCTCCTCAACACGAGCTGTGTGATCTTCTCAATATTCTGTCACAAAAGTGTGACAGACTTTGGTGATCTATTTCTGCAGATGTCTCTTCTATCACTGCTTTTGGGAAAACAACTCAGAGTTGCCTATTAATAGTAGGTTGGTAGTAGCTGAAAAAATGAATGAATGATGAATGAAAAATGAAAAAATGAAATTGAGCATATTGCTTTTGTATCACTTATTACAAACCAATTCATTTCATATAATCCTTTAGGTGGTATCTGTAACTATGATGCCAGAAAGGTTAGTTTGGGTTGTTAATTAATTGTTGTAGATAAGTAGAGATTTAGCTTTAGAGTTCCTGTTATCCTGGACAGTTAAGTTCACAGCTTGACTAAATCTTGATTCTGGATACAGATAACAGAAGCTATCATAGAGGCAGTTGAAGAAGAAAGAATTCTTATTAGTATTTCCTTTAATAAGAATTTATGTTAATAACTGTATCCTTAGATTCGATGCCCCAGAGAGATGATTCTACTTATCTTTAAGAGTCATTGTCTGAGGGTATTAGTTATAAGATCAATAAGTCTCTTCCTAGAGTCATTGTCTGAAGGTATTAGTTACAGGATCAATAAAAAGCTTGGACCTTGTATTAGAATTTATCAACTAAAAGCTAACCTACTTTGAACACTTGGTTTTGTTAATCAATGATCTTATTAACTGTTAAAAGCTCATAAAAATAGCTGTGGAATATCCAAAAGATGTCTTCATCACAGACTGGGTGTGATGAGACCTCCAACTCTATTTCACTAACAAATAAAAGTTGGATTTTTTCAGTTCAGAATTATGGCCCAAAGATTTCTTTTTTTTTCTTCTTATAAATCTTCATACATAAAGGATAGCACTTTAACAAAGCGAAGGGGGAAGGTTATAAGTATTTACTAAGAGCCTGCTATATGCCAGGCACTTTATAGATATTATCTCATTTGATAATAACAGAGAATTAGTATATCAGCATTTCAACAGTACATTATTTTCTCTGTGCTACATCAGTTATGATTGTATTCTGCATGGAAACAATGGGAAAATATATTGCCAGATTGTAGAGATAGTGCAGATGGCAATAAAAAATGGAAGAGATTAAGAATTGGAGATGAACATTCCTTTGACTCAGATGTTCAGCAGAAAGATTTTTACCTTAGCTTTTAGTGTCTAGGGAATGCTTTAATTTCAACACCTGTTATATACTTTTCTAGTTTCTTTCTTTCTAAACAACATATACAACTTTAATTATACATCCAAGACCTTGCTTTAAGAAAAAAGCCAAGCAAGAAGAGGAAACTCAAATTGTATGATCTCGAAAACAAATCTTTCTTGTTGCTTGTTTCCCAGTACAAAATATAAGAATGTGTGATGCTCAAATCATTAAAAATCCAGGTCTGAGGAGAAAAAAAATCCTGGAATCAGATTTAGCATTATTTGTTTTGAACTTTTTCTTTTTCTACACTAAGATTGTTTCCCAAGATTCATTGTGATCTAATTTTGAGATACATCTATGTTAGGGAAATAGATTTGTAATGAGGACTGGCCAGAATCCAGGCCTTATGATCATTCACTGAGTCCTTCTGATATATTTCTAGGTAGAAACTAGAGACTCTGGAGAATCTCGATGAAGGTTACTGGAAATATCATGGAGACTTTGGTGTATATGTAGATACAGAACTGGTTTAGAGCTGCTAAGCTCATGCTGAGTGTTTGGGACATGCTATGGCTACAGAGCTTGAGATGGGGAATGGGTTATTAAAAAGACCTTAGTCTCCATTGGCATCTTTTTCTTGGCTTGATTTCTCTTTGGCTGACTTTTTTCCTGCTAAAATAGTATTTTGGGGAGAGATGATGTTGTAAGAGCAGAAGCCTGGGGCTTTCTCTTCTGAGTATGACAAATGACTGAAAACAGGTCTCAGTTCTTCACCTGTCTCAGTGCTTGTTCTTTTGTTTTAGGTGAAGGAAGTTGGGAGCTGTCACCTATGAATTTTGAAAGCTGAGGAGGACAAGCCTTCTAGGAGTCTGGGAGTCCGAGAGTATGTGTCCAGGGCTTATGGTCAACTCATAATCCATGTCTTGTGGAGCAAGCAATGACCCAAGCTAGTGGTACCTGAGGATTCATCCAGGACTAATGCTTCATTTTGATGTGAACTTGGGACTAATGAATGCTCTGTAGCAACTGTGTTAAGTCTGAGCCTATTCAAAAAAGGTTGTGGGCAGTGGGCAGCTAGTGGTTCAGTGGAGAGAAAGCCAGACCTGGAGATTGAAGGTCCTAGGTTAAAATCTGGCCTCAGATATTCCCTTAATTGTGTAATCCTGGGCAAGTCATTTAACCCCCATTGCCTAGCCTTTATTGCTCTTCTGCCTTGGAACCAATACAGTTTTGAGTCTACAATGGAAGGTAAGAGTTAAAAAAAAAGTCTGAGCCTACTTTCCCCCAAAATGTAGGTGAGATGGTTGTTGAGGAGGAATGTATGTATTTCTGTTCTTACTATCATTTCAAAGTTAATATCTCTTTGTAAATGCTAATTAATATTAAGTGGTAAAAGGGAACTGAGATATTAATTATTAGTAGCTGACAGTAGGGGGAACATACATGGAATGGATAAAAAATTAATAAAATGGGTATCAAAACCACTAAAATAAAATTTTCATAACAAAAAGGCTCATTTTAAAATTTTTATCATTTTTGTTTTCCTTTTTTCATTGTGGTGGAAGAGAAAATAAATGCTTGTCAGTTGAAAAATAATTCTAAAATATTGTTAAAAGGAAAAAATGAAAAACAGTAAATGATATATTAAAAAAAAGATAAATTCCACTTGGTGCTCTCTACATATTTGCCCTCATTTACTCTTTGCCCTTCCAAGTCTTTTTTTTCAGAGGCACCATGGGATAAAAGGGAAAGCAGTCACTTTCTTCTTTGTCTCTCTGATGGCTAAGAGGAGTGACCCTCTCCTTTTAAACTAGCAAACTCAAAGGGAAACATTTTTATATTATTGTGCATTTGTAAATCCAGGTTGCCAGAGGAATCTGGCTGTAAGTTAGTCAATCACAGGTTTAACTAAGATGATAGTGCATTAGAGGGAGAGAGAGAACAGTATCAGGAACCAGACTGAGCAGGAGAAGCCAGTTTAAAAAAGGGATCTCTGTTGGTACTTAAACAAATGATTTTTATATCTCTGAAAGCCTTGCATAGGGCTTGAAAAAAAAGCTGCACCTTTAGGAACAGGGGTGTGTGGGTGAGTTGTTTAAAAGGGGAGCCATGTTTGTAAGAGAGCTATTAGGGAGGCTGTACCCACATCACCAAGTAACTTTCTTCCAGGCCTTTCATGTGGATGGAGCTCAGCCTGGTTCCCAAACTTCTTTTCTCTTTCCCTCTAATGCTTTTTCCCAGGTAGCCTCAAAGTAGGTCAGAGGCTAGTGTTTTCATTGGAATTATTGACAGAAGCTACTACTTCCCTCCTTCCACAGTTCAACTGTCCTGCTTTCCTTGTAGTAAGAGTTATGTTTCTAACCCATCACTTTCCCTGTTAAGATATAGTCAGGTTCCTTTTTATTGCCTTTTGGTCAATTCTCCTAACTTTTTCTCCTTGAAGTTTCTGTGTTGTGTTTTTTTTCTCTTCTTCCTTCCATTTTCCATCTCCCCACCTCTGTGCCTTTCTTTCTTGCTTCCTCTCCCTAGTGGAAAGAGGGTATGCCTTGGAGTTAGAGTGACCTAGATTCATGTCTCACTGCTGACATGTACTTAATTTCTTAGGGCCCTAGGCTACTTTTACAGTCTCTAAGTTGCAGAATAAGTCACCAATTTACATGGGTAGAGAGTTTCCTCATTTGGAGAGCTCCCTACCTTGAAGAAGTCACAGGTTTGGAAAAAAAAGATGCAGAGATGTGTGTAAGAGAGACAGACAGGCAGAGACAGACAGACAGAGAGGCAGAGAATGCTTGTAGATGTCTGATATTTTTTTGGACTTTTCCACTTCTTGATGCAGAGCTATATTTTTTTAAAAATGTTTTTGCGGTCTTCCCTTGTGCTCATTTGCACAGTGAACTCACAAGTAATCAAGGTTTAAAGCTGACTTAGTTTGGAGAATATTATCACAGTTCTTCACACTTCTTTATCCTCTATATTGGATGATGGTTGATCACCCAAGTACGTTCATAGCAGTATGTCTATGTATACTATTATGAAAATTATAAAACAAGATGACCTCCTAGCTGTGTGACTCTGAGCAAGCCATTTAACTCCCGTTGCCTATCCCTTACCACCGTTCTGCCTTGGAACTAATACATAGTATTGATTCTAAGATGGAAGGTAAGAGTTTTTTTGTTTTTCTTTTAAAGAAAAAAATAGATGACCAGTTGTTTTATGAAATGTTGTCTTTCAAGTCCTTTTGATTATTTACATGGAATCAATGTTCCATCTCCCTTATTTGTCTCTCTCTAGGGAAGTCATCTTATTCCATTTATCTTTCTTAATATTCTCTATAGCTCCCATGTGCCTTCTAGTATCATCCACTCATTGCTATTAACACCAACATGGATAAAGTTGTACTCTTCTGCTAGTATATCCACTAATGTTGACCATTAGGATGAGATCATCCACTGAGAGTAGTAACAAACTGTTAGTAGACAGTTTCAAAAACTGTACTGTCTGCATTGCTTTCTTTCTTCTTTTCTGATATTGCTACTGTAGACAGAAGGGCATTTTACAGGACTTAAGGTCATATTGTATTTTTGCCCATATCATGGTCAATTCATGAAATGGACAAAAGAAATAGAACTTGTATTGAAGCTATTTCCAATAATTAAAACTGGATTATATTATTTGTGGTTATTAGTTATTTTTCATAAATGTTAGTGAATAACATATTATAGGAATTTCTGGCCGAATAGATCTCATGGAACTTTGAGAATAAATATTTTTCTGCTATAGATTTGTCTTTATAAAAAAAGGTAATACCCCATTTTCCCAGAGTTCACAATTGTGGGAATCGAAATCATTTATGAAAAAGAGATTCAAATCTAGGAACAAGGGGAGAAAAAGCCTTAACTTCAGTGAAATCCACTTCAAAAAGTCCACATACTTTACTTTGTTGAAGTCAGTGAAGTCATCTTTAGGCCCATTGACTGAGAGTCATGCAAAGAATGAGGCGGCAGTTCAGAAACAGAGACACGATAGTAGCAAGATGTGACAGCTGACACAGAGGGAGGAGATAGGAGAACTGTAAAACTTGGAGAGAAGAGCTATAAAACAGAGCAGTTTGGCAACATTCAGTACATGAATAAACAGTCCCTACATGTCTTGTGAGTGTTTGAGCACATCGCTTTACAGCAAAATAGTAAAATAAATGGTGGCAGTGCCTAGCGTGGTGCTTCATACATAACTGATGCTATTTTAGAGCTTTTTTTTTTTGGTTTGTTTGTTTTGCTTTGTGACAGATTTAATGAATGAATACATGAAGGAGTCATTGTGAGATGGTTAAAATATGCTCAGCATATTCTGTTTTAAATGGTAGTTATTGAGAATATTTTCTTAGATGAGTCACTTCATTTGTTAGGGTTGAAGAAAATGGGAGATTAGTACATGTCGGATTTTTCCAATGTTTTGGTTGCTGAGCTCTAGGTCATGGGAGATGCTGTGAAACATAGCATTGCTTACCAAATAAAGTTCGAAATCTATAGAATATCATTTAATGTTTTCCACAATCTGATTTAGGGGTGGCTAGGTGGCACAGCACGTAGAGTGCCAGGCCTGCAGTTAGGAAGAGTCATATCCTTCAACTTCAAATCTGGCCTCAGACACTGCCTAGTTCTGTGACTCTGGGCAAGTCACTTAGCTCTGTTTGCCTTGGTTTTCTCCTCTGTAAAATGAACTGGAGAAGGAAATGCCAAACCACTCTAGTGTCTTTGCCAAGAAAATCCCAAATGGGGTCATGAAGAGTCAGGCACAGCTCAAAAACGAAAACAATCTGATTCAAACACCTCTCTTTAGCTAGGTAGTGTTCCTGGTTGTAGTAGTTCTCCTTAGAAGGAGGCAGAAGCTTCAGGAGGAGAGCAAAGAATGTAAACAAGTTCAATAAACCAGAATGTTGATGTCTGAGTGAAAAAAAGCTAGATATTGTAATGAAAAGAAATGTTAATCTCAGAGTCAGAAAGATGAGTTTGAATCATGCCTTAAACACTTAAAATAAGATATGTGACCCTGAGTGAGTCATTTAACTTCTGTGAACCTGTTTCCTCTCTTAAAAATGGGGATAACAATAGTATTTATCTCACATGGTTATTGAGAGGATCCAAAGAGAGTGTTTTGTAAATCTTAAAGTCATAGCTATGTATAAATCATCAATATCATCATTATAGTCATGATTAATTTTGTCTGACTCTACTATGTTAATGGACCATTTGAACCAGTTTGGAAATACTAATCCCTAAATACAAATTACGTTTTCTGACTTTGATTCATTGCTAGTAACTTTCCCCCTGCCAGGAAAACCTTTCTTCCTTTCCTTTCCCATTTAAATCTGATACCACTCATCTTTCCTCCTCTGTAATTAGCTTCTGCCTCTCCTATGGTATTTACTCTTTACTGCTTTGCATCCTAGATATTTGTTTCTGTGTCTGATCTCCCCTTCTGAGTTGTAAGCTTCTGAGGGGATGGGATTGTGTTTTCTGTTTTGCCCAACTGTGTATCTTGCAAAATCCTTGCCAACAAGGACTTGTACTTAATGATACCCAATCAATACTAGTTTAATGAATGGACAAATAACTGAATGACCAAAATGGTCGGTTATTTCTTTGGAAAATTTGTTTCTCTATCAAAAACAACAATCCCAGAATCTTAGGTTCTCTATTGTATGATGCCTTCATTCTCTTTCCTTTGGAGAAGATGGGAACATGGGCATAATCAACCATACCAGGATTGGACTGTGTCCAAAAAATTAAAAAAGAGTTAAGGGACCAGGGTTATGGGATAATATCACTAACATTCCAATCAGATGCTGTTCCCCTGTATGCCCAAGTATCATTCCATGTGATGAGAACACTGGACATGGGAGCCAAAAGATTTGGTTGTAGGTTCCAATTCTGCCATTAGACAAGTCACTTATCCTTTCCTGGCTTCAATTTTCCTTATTTGTAAAATGGGAAAAGAATATTTGAATCACCTACCTCTGAGGCTCACTGTAAGCAAAATACTTTGGAAATATTAGGGAGAAAGGTATACAGGATGGCTCAAAAGTCTTAGTGTGAGTTTAAGTTATTAAAGCTCATAATGGCTCTAAGACTTTTGGGACACCTTGCATATGTGTGTATGTATATATAATGTATCAGTGTATATATATAATATAGTATTAAGATCATATTACATGAACAGCCAGTTCTTTTGATAGGATACACTCTCCCTGCTTTTATTTCTATAAGGATAATCAATCAATACTGCTAGTTCTATTGAAAATGTGGTGCAAATCTATTCCCCTATAGTTCCATGAAATCCTTATAACTTTCCAGGTCAAAGTATTTCTCTCTGACTTCTCCTATGTATATTTTCTCCTCCTATTAGAATATAAGTACCTGCAGGGAAGGGACTGTCTTCATTTTTATCTTAGGATCTCTAGAGCTTATCACAGTGCTTGTCCCTAGAAAGCAATTATTGGGCTTAGTGTGTAGAGTGCTTGATTCTGAAGTCAGGAAGACTCAATTTCCTGAGTTCAAATATGGTCTCATAGACTTAGTAGCTGTATGACCTTGGGCAAGTCACTTAACCCTATTTGCCTCGGTGTCTGCCTCTATAAAATGAACTGGAAAAAGAAATGGCAAACCACTCTAGTATGACCTTGGGCAAGTCACTTAGCCCTATTTGCCTCAGTGTCTGCCTCTGTAAAATGAATTGGAAAAAGAAATGGCAAACCACTCTAGTATCTTTGCCAAGGAAACACCAAAGGGGGTCTCTAAGAGAAATATATGACTGAAGCACCCCACTTTCCCCACACCCTGCCAAGTTCTTTCCTGGTCTGTGGGAAATAATATGTAGGTATCATAAGATGATTCCTTTTTATTATCTCACGACCATTCTCTCCTTTTTAGATGACAAATATCTATCCATATAGGCAGGGGTTAATTACGAGGTATACTACAGAAATAAATTATCTTCTATTTATTAAAGGGAAGAGAAACAGACCCATCTCTTTAATCTATTCAACGTCACATGAGATTGGTGAAGAATGAATTCTCTGTTGCATGCACATGATCTTAAGAGAGGTAGCTAGCTGGAGAGATGGATAGAACTGACTTGGGGACAGGAAGATCTCAATTAAAATCTGGCCCCAGAGACTTACTAGTGTTTTATTAATCTTCCTCACAACACTAGCAATGTAATGCTGGGTAAGTCACTTAACCCTGTTTGCCTCAGTTTCCTTATCAGTAAAATGAGCTAGAAAAGGAAATGGTAAATTGCTCTAGTATTTTTCCTAAGAAAATCCCCCAAAGGGCTAAGGAATAGTCAGACATGACTGAAAATGACTAAATAACTACAAACGCTTAATACATTCTTGTTCATTCATTCATTTATGATATAGGGGGCTTTGGATAACCCAGAAGCAGTAAGAAAAATACTACCAACAATAAATCATGATGTAACTGATAAAAAATGGATGAATTAAAAAAAGCATATTTTCTAGTAACTTTCCTTTGTTTTCCCAAAGGGTATGCTTTTGAATTCTGATTTTCAGATTTATTCAGTTATTGCCAGAGAAGGTAGATTTTTTTGATGGCTTACATTAGAATCTTTTCTCCAAAAGATTCAACTCATGGTTACACATTAGCTTACCTGTGATCTAAAGCCTGTCTTTGTTCTGAATCCCTTATTTCTCATGCGTTGTCACTTTCATGTTCTTTCCCATCCTGACATTACTCTGATTATATCCTGAATCATACACCCTCATGGACATATATGTTCTGGGGCTCTAGATCAGGTGACTCATTTTCTCATGATTTCAAAGAACTGTAACAAAGTTATTTTACTCATTGGAAAAAATAATGGAAGAAAATGTACATTACATATATATTTTTTCACATATATGTATATATATACCTCATCTTTAAAAACGATTATAAATATTTCACGGGCTTTACAGTAAATAATGTATACTGAAACAGAAACAATGTGAATATTTTATGAGGTGGCAGGTCCTTTGTTAGTTTTGGAATGAAATCTGTTTATCGAAGTGAAGTAAGATCTTAAATCTGCCTTGTGGATTTTTCTGCTTAGTACATTTAATTTAGTTATAGGTAACTTTCAGTTCATTCTATTATATACACTTCAGGTCTTGAGAGTTCTAGTATATATTTCCTGAGATGATTCTCTCTGTCTAGTTCAGAAAGCTCTCTCCTCATAAAGCATCACCTTATTCAGTTCACTTCTCTGGAATCTATCAATAGCTAAAAGGCTTCCCAATTTTGGAGAAATCAAATCAAGGCTTATTAGTTGGCCTATTTGGAACTTTTCAAAATTCATTTCAGAGGGTCAGGAGTAGAATATTTAAAGTTGAATAACATACGAAGTGCTTCTGTTTTCCAAAAACAATCCACAATTTTTTATTTTGGTACCAACATATTAGGTCTGGCATTATAAAAACAAAAATGAGAGAATTCCTGCCTCAAAGAACTTACATTATTGCAGACAATATGCATGCACACAACTACATAGAGAGGAAATTATAAATCGATGCAAGATAATTAAAGAGTTTTATTAGTATTAGGATATCAACACGTATTCATGAATACATACAAAGAAGATATGAGAAATTGAGGGGGACACACTAGCAGCTAGGGGGATAGATGGGAGGATCCCGAAAGGCTTATGTAGGAGGTGATGTCTGAGCTGAGCTTTGAAGAAAGCTCTTTTTGAAGAAAGATTTTAAGAAGTGGAGAGGAGAGTGTAGTTCAAACATGGGAGACAACTGATGGAATTTTACAAAGATGATCTTACTAATATGGTGGGACCTCGTATTATGCTTGAAAATTGTGAATAATGGCAAACTCCATTATTTAATAATTATTTCTTATATGAACATACCTAGGCACTTTGTGACTTTTCTTTGGCTAATCAGAACTACCATCATCATTACTCTTGTACTTCGGGGCCTCTGTTAATAACTCAATAGCACTGCAGAAACAGCAAGAATTACTACTCTGCCACGGACAATCATGTTACAAGCAAGAACTCCAGACAAAGAGTGAGACAGGAGCTTATATTTGGTGCAAAATAATGTAATGATTCCACACTAAGGCTTCTCAGAGCAAGAATGAGTGTGATTGGGTAAACTGCTGCAAGACTTTATGCTGCTTGGGAAAATGGTGACGATTTAGCACATAAAAAGTCTTTTTTCTTAAATTTTATATACTTTTCTGCCCTTATTTTCTTTTGGTTGCCAATTGTGTATACCTGAATTTGCATGTTGAGTTTGTGTAAAACAAAGTCCTACTGTATTACTGAGAGGAGATATATGTTATTGCCCATATCTTATACACAAGAGAATTGAAGACAAAGTAACACGTACACCCCCCATAGAAGGTTGACGCTTTTCAAAAAGCTTGTGAAGAACTTTTTTTATATTGGTCTCTCTGTTGTGCACAACATCCAACATTAACTTATTTAGTGATAAAAGAGTACAGAGTAGAAGAAGCTTTAAAAAGTGATTAGGGCTATTGTATAAATGGTTCAGGGTAGTAAGTTGGTAAGGTGGACAGAGTGCTGGTTCTGGAATCAGGAAGACTCATTTTCCCGAGTTCAAATCCAGCTTCAGACACTTCCTAGCTGTGTGACCCTGGGGAAGTCACTTTATCCTGTTTGCCTCAGTTTCCTCATCTGTAATGAGCTGGAGAAGGAAATGTCCAACTATTCCAATATTTTTGCCAAGAAAACCCCAAAGGGGGGGTCACAAAGTGTCAAACACAACTGAAATATCTGAACAACAAATATAAATGGTTCTGGTTCTCCTCACTACATAAAGTTGTAAGGACAGACAATACTGCAAGACTTTTGAACTTAATGCAGTGATGAAACATGACTCCAGGGGAATGATGATGATGCATGATTCCCACCTCTGGTCAGAGAAGTGATGGATTCAAGATGCAGAACGAGGGCTATATTTTTGTACATGGTCAAAATGGGAATTTGACTCACGAGACGAGACTACGTACATTTGTGAAAAGGGTTTTGTTTTTCTTTTTTTATGGTGGAGAGGGAAGGAAGAGAAAATTAATACTTACTAATTGAAAAAGTTAAAAAGAATTTATAAAGGGAAATAATTGGTGCTATTGAGGAATGGCTTGTTAGAGGAGGTTAATTTTCATTTGAGTTTTTAAGAACAAGGAGGACACATAGTGGCAGGCACAGAGGGAGAGTAATCTACCTGGGGAATAACACTAAACACACAGAAGTAGGAAGCAGCAGCCTTAGTGTCTACCATGCTGTGAATGTCATTCTAGTCTGCAAATACTAGTTCTAAATTAGGTCACGACATATGCCACCTCTGTAATGATTAATAGGAAAAACCTAGAAGCTGCTCTAAGGAAATGAGGGAATTTTGCTCTGATCCTTTAATAAGAGACATTGAAATAGTTCAGATATTTTTACAAAAAGACCTCAATTACAAACCACCCACCACCACCATCATCATCACTGACATTTGTACAGTGCTTTAAAGGTTTACCAAGTGCTTTTTTCATAATAGTTCTTTTGGAATTGCCTTGTGATCTGGATGGAAGCTTTCTCCCTCTTCTCTCCAACTTCTAGCTATAACTAATAGCACACCACGGGAGTAACCTTGCAGAATCATCTCTAACTTGGATCCCCAAGTGCTGGAAATGGTCTGAGGTAGCTTGTAAAGTTAATAGCTCAATTTTGCCAGTGTCAAAAAGCTTGCAGTTCTGAATTCTCACATCATTGGAATAATATTCCAAATCTTTACCTACCACTCTATGGAAAGAATAACCCCTCCAAGAAACTCTGACGGTGCTCTGAAAGTCCATATATAGTCTTATTTTTTCTGTGATTGACAGACAAAATGCAGGGGTTTTGTTAAGCAATTAAATACCTTAGGCCATGCTTAAAATATTGAAATTTTGTCTGTAGGGAATGAACTTTAGGGCATCACACATATACCTGTTAATTAAAAAAAGAATGAAATACCAGGGTAAAGTTTTATATTATAATAGGCCTTCTCAGATATTTTAGAAATTCATGGACATTTTAATAGCAGTGTTCAGGACTTTGCCTTTAAAAGTAAGAAAGAACAGCATACTAAACTAGATCCTGCCACCTCTTACCCTTTGCCAAGTTTGCTCTACTGATATAGTTTGATATGCTTTATGGTCACTAGAGACATCTTAAGGTTCAAATTTAAAAGGAGAAGGTTCAGGACCCTTTTGTAATCCCAAAGAAAGGCATGACTGAGTCGAATTAATATTTCTAAGTAAAGAACTGGAAACATCATCCTATACAACTTCTGAAGTACCCACAGTAACATACACAAACATGAAAATGATTGGTAGAGATCAAACTTATATGAATTCTGAAGCCATTTAGGACAGAGACAGGCTGCCCTAAATCTTTTATGTAACAGGCAACAAAAAGTAAATGAATCTCTTTTAGACACATATAATTTGATTTATTCTTTGCAGTGTAAAGCTGTACTGTATTGTGCATAACAAATGATATTATATGTGTCAATCGGGTTATATTTATTATAATGCACGACATTCTGTCTTTTCTTTCATGAGTTTAACTGGATATTGGTTAAATTTTAATTGTCAGTGATGCAGCCCTGGGAAAAACCAGGGACAACTATAAAGTATAAAACTAGGAAAATATATCACAGAGGATTTTAGAAAAATGAATCAATGTTGACTTAATTTCTTGCTCTTTAAACACATGCCTTATGAACTATGAAAAGTTGAAGGCAGTCTAAGAGGCATCATCATAGACTAAGAAAAACTATAATTTTAGATTTTTGATAATTTCAGAAAAATTGATCTCATATGATGAATATTTCCATCTAGATTAAAGGTCCCTTTGAAGTGAAATAGATGTTTATAAGGTGGGAGAGGGCTTTAGAACACTTAAGTAGTCTTACAACTACCACCGTCTATTAGGATGTTGGGAAATTGACCTGATCTTTCTGTAACTCAGTTTCCCTATTTGTAAAATTATAATAATGCGTTTTTTTTTCAAATAGTATCTTCTCAAGGTTTAGTAAGCATTAAGAAGTTAATATGTTGTTAAGGCACTCAGAGGTGAATATTCATAAGAAGTACCAACATCACCACAGGGACAGATGGCTTAGGGTAAGTAAAATACACTCTTTCCTGCATATAAAGTTCTTACCCCTATGAGGTAAATTACCTTTTCCAGGGAGACCATCTGGTTACCTTGAAGAGCTAATTTACCTCATGGGGGGTGCCAATGAGGGAGATTCATTTACTCCGCCTACTTTGCCATATTATTGGGTCCAGCTGATATACTAGTGTGAAGTTCATCTTTAAAGCTATGTGTCTGGTAATCAAAATGGATCCTACAAGCAATGGAGCCATTCTAAAAGGCAGGGGTGTTAATTTGCCTGAAGTAAGGATAGGAAAATGAATATATGTATTTTTAGAAGTGATAGAAAAGAAGTCAGCACAGACAGGCAAGACTTGGCTGGTTTGGTCTTATTCCTCTTCACTCAGAGAGACTGTCTCATGGAGTTTAGTGAAGATCATAAGAGCAAAAGTTATTATGAGAACATGGGATTTACAGGTGGAAGGAACCTTAGAGGTCGCTTTACAAATGAGGATATGGAGGCTCAGAGAAGTGATCTGCCTAAAAAAAAGGCAATAAGTGGCAGAGCAAAGATTTAAACCCATAACCTCTGATTGCAAATTTAGCATACTTTCCCTTGTACTATACTATCTTCTTTATATACAGCTAAGACCCTAAAGATCACCATGTTCTACTCTTTCATTTACAATTGAGGGAATTGAAGCCTAGAGAAGGTAGGCGACTTGCTCAAGATCCAAGATATACTAAATTAAAGACTTGGGATTCAAACCCTGTTCCAATACGAATCCAACTATACCAGGTTGCTGATGGTTTATGCATGAAATTAATATAAATTAATTTTATATTAATATTATATATATACATATATATATATATAATTTCCTCTTTTGAGGGGAAAGTTTTGAAAACCCATTTTGGTGAATATTGGCCCCAGCCTTTGATTGGGAGGCAGGTGTACTATGGGAGGGTGCCAGAGGCTTCATGCCTCTTGTCCCCTATGACTCCTGGAGTCTGGGAAACTGACCTCTGACTTAGATTGAGACCACATCTGTCCAACAAGGGAAACCCAGAAGGAGCAGCATCAATAGCTTTATAAAAGAAGAGACCAAAGAAGTGAGAAGGTCTTTTTTGGGCTTTTTGACTCTTGGCATTCTTGGTCTAGAGACTTTTCCTGATGTAGCCTCTTTTGGCTAGCAAAAAGAGACAAGTTGAGGCAAACTCAAATTAGCAAGGCATAACCAGCTGATATAGTCTCCCCACTCTGATTCTCTGATTAACATGTTCATCTCCCCAATGAATCATTTCCTAACAGTGCTTTCCTCTACAGTCCTACGAGTGAGTCATTGAGGCACGTAGATCTTTCAGAATTCTGGGAAAGTTTTTAAAAGATCAGGAAACTAGTATATCTTTAACCTTTTTATCAATATGAATCTTGAAAGAATGGAGGTCAGCTCATATGCAAGGTGAGCCCAAAGCTCAACTTCATCTCCACTTAAAGAAAAGCAAGATAAAATTTGGCCAACATCTCATGTTGTGTTATCTACATTAGAGGTTAAATGCAGCCCCCTGTCCTATTCCTGTCCCCCAAGTCATCACAGTTTTTTGGATATTATTTTTACCATGGTATTTTTCTGCACTTTGTAAAAGCAAATGGATCGAGTCATTTACGCAGAGATTATTGAGTGCAGAATAGCAGGCAGTTTGCTTATTGATTTATAGTACTTTTGAGATTTATAAATCGCACCTATCAGATGTACTCTGGAAGTGTGCATGCCTTTTAAAGACAATGAAGCCTGACAATGGAGCGGCAACCACAACCCAGTTCTACATCATCCAATCTCTTGGAGCATCTTTGCCCCACAAAGTCTCTGGGAAAGCATGATGGGTAAGATGTTTTCCCTTAAAGACCCAGTGCATCCCTAGCTGGGGTTGATGTACTTTTTGTGTTTCACATGACATGACTCAGCACTGGCCTCCAGATGGCAGTATTGACCAATCTTTCTGCAGTTGCCCTGACTCCTGCACAAAATGTTTCACCAAGAATAAAATTTTAGATTGTTCCACTGCATATAAAACTGACAACCCTGTTATTTTAAACTTGAAACTGACAGGCTGTTATTTTAATGAGGTCTGCTAGAGCCAAGGTTAACCAAAGCTTTATTTCCCTACAAAATGTTAAGGCCACGGTCCTAAAGGGGGGCTGTGAAATGTTATAGTTATTGATACTTTCTCCAATTGTACAAGTTCAGAGATTTAACAACAACGAAAAAAAACTTGACAAGAAAAGCTACATGACAAACATAGGTATATGTTTACTCGTAGCAAAATTTCCATGAATAACTGGGTCAATTTTCATCCAATAAGGCCCCTTTTTTCTCTTAGATCATATTTCCACAAAAAAGAGAAACAGTTTTTTTCCTAGAGCAAATTGTACATCTATACATATTTCAAATTCTTTTTTAAAAAAACAAACACCTTATTTCACTGGCTCAAACTCATAAATTAATGAGCTACAGGAAACATTAAAGCTCAATTTCCCTTCTGTAGATTCTTTGTCGCTGTGAAAGAAACTTGGATTCTAGAACAAATAAGACTTGGTAAGAAAGGATTTTCATCTGTAATAGGTAGAATATGTACAATGTGTGATGTCAAAGAGCATTACATTAGATTTATTTTCTCTTAAAAAGTCTTTTTATGTTGATAGGAGCTGAGATTTTAAAACTGCTTGCTAATGGCAAACATTTGTTTCAATATTCAAGACAACCCAAGTTGTTATTTACCAATGAATTCAAAATTTGCATTTTTGTGCTGAAAATGTTGTCAGGTATAGATTTCTAACTTTAAAAATCAATCTTCCTCTTAGAATTTGTCAAAGAGTTTTCTCCTCACAAGCCCCTGAGCTCTTCTCCCATAATTTTAAAATTTATTTTCAGTCAGCAGTATCAAGGGCCCATGTCAATCAATGTCCATGCAATATCTTTGAATAGGGCTTCATAGTAAAGGCTCTAAGAAGATTTGAGCTGAGCCTGGATTCCAAAGCGTTGGTCTGATTTAGGCAAAATAAAATTTCCCCTCCTGTTTGGTTCTTTTAAATCAATGCTTGTGTCTTTAGGGAAAAAAAATCAATCAACCCAAAATCTTTTATTATGTGCCTACCAGGTACTGAGAACTGCATATTTATGATATCTCGGATCATAGGTAGTGACATTAGTACATCTGGATGGAATGGACAAACCCGGGTGAGGTCACTGTGGTGGTGGTCTGCTAAAAATAATTGTACACTGTGTCCTGGGACAAACCCTTGTTAACTGGAGCCTCTCAACCTCCATGGCAGTTACAGCAGTCACTCAAGCAAATATAGCCCTTGAACATTTGTCATCCCATAACTTAAAAACAATAACAACAACAGCAACAACAACCTGCCGTCCCCCAGGAGAACCACAGATGGTAAAATAAATTAAATATAATGTTTTTGTCCAATACAAGTTGTTCTATTCCCTAGGAGAATGGCTGTTTGCAGCTCTCTGGGTTACAGGTTATTTAGATGCATTGGACTTGACCCAGAGAGCTGATCAGAGGCTTCAAAAATACTCTTTTCACCATCATTTACAGAAATAATCATTCTCACAGCAATTCTGCCAACAATTCAATTCCATCATCATTTGCTGAATATGTACCATGTGCAAGGAAGGGAGATACAAATTAATAAGACATGGTGCTTGTTCTTAGACTGTTTGCAATCTAATAAGGGAACTGTGCACAATGAATTAATTAATGTTTTTTTTAAAAAATCCTTGCCTTCCTTCTTAAAATCAATACTGTGTATTGGTTCCAAGGTAGAAGAGCGGTAAGGGCTAGGCAGTGGGAGTCAAGTGACTTGCCCAGGGTCACATAGCTAGGAAAAGTACCTGAGGCCAGATTTGAACCTAGGAACTCCCTCAATAAATGATCTTTAAAAGAAGCATTTATTAAGTGCATATACCAAGCACTCATGATATAAATAGAAAGTAGGATAATGTCTACTCTCAGGGAGCTCACATTCTAGTAGGGTTAGACTATATATACACAAACGTTAAGTGAGGTTTCAGTTGCAAATGTCCAGAATGCAGAGTTAACACTAGTAGTTGTTCTATATCACAAGAGACAGGATGCTTTTCAAAAATGCTTGTCTAAGCCAAGGAAAGTGCTGCTAATCTTGTGTTTTAAAATGAGAAACTTTTGCCTTTCCAATTTTAAAAGTTATTATTATTATTTGGGAAAAAGAACACAGAACAGCTCCTCTCTCTGTGTCTCATGACAAAAGGGAGAATGTCTTTGGAGGACTACTCACATACATAGGTAGAGAATCTAGCCCAACATATTTAATGGACTGTACCTAATAAAATTGCATTATAAATCCTCTCCTTGAGACCATTTCTTTCATGAAATGGAAAATAGTATAGAAAACAAAAATTTCAACACCCTGACAAGAGAATCCAAAGGGACCCGAAAGAGCTTTTCTTTTTTCCTATTACACTGTCCTTGGGAATTCAGTTAAGAAACCAGACTGTAAATCTGATTTAACCAAATCCCAAACACTTCGAAGAATCACCTTTCCCCTCCTTTTATTGCAGATAAGTATAAAAACAGTACTGAAAATATACTAGAATTTTAAAGATAAAAAATGCCAAGAGCTTTCTGTGAATAGATTTGGTAGTTAAGCAGTGGTACTTGGAGAACAAACTTCATCATGTCAATAAGAGACCCAAGGGAAAATGGTATTGAATGCAAACAATTAGAAAGTTGATTTTTTTAGGCTTGCCTCAATTTTATATTACATTTCTTTATTTCCCTAATACACAGTTAAGTATGATTATTTCTTTCCCCACCACACACACACTTTGAAAACTTAGGGGTAGGTTTTTGATACATGGGGAGTTACATTTATAATTACCTTTTAGACCTTTGGGAGTCGTGAATAAATCTGTGTTAATAGAGTTGAGACCATAGCCTATCAGTTTTTTCCTACAAAATAAGTAAGAATTGGGCTCAATATTTGGATGTCTGGAATGTGTTTGCCATAAACTATTCCTAAATGTTTTTTCCCTTTAAAAATGAAACAGAGATCCATACATCAAAGAGTCTGACATGTTTCACCTCATTCTTTCCACTGCATCAAGTGAATAATAATTATTCTTTTGAACACAGTTTTCCTTACCCATCTCAAATTATTTTTAGGTTTGAAAACCACACTAACAACCAACCTTACACAATTCTCCAAAGTTTTTCAGCCAGAATTCAGTGATTCATTCACTTTGTGGGTATTCAGTTTGAAGAAGTTCCAGTACATTCCCTTCTGATAATTTGGAGCAGCGTGTTGTGTATCAGACACCAACTGAGGCTGTGTCATTTGAATTGCAATATAATAACCTTCTCTACAGTTTGCATGAATAGGAAAATCCAAATGTTGCCAAAAGGAAATAGGTCTTCATGTTCAGAGCTTAACTTTAAGTTTGCTGTTTTGACTTTGTGATCTTTTCATAACAAGAAAAGATTGTTTGATGATTTCTGACCCCAGTGAAGATAAGACTGGGGAGATGAGTTTAACTACCTTAAGAATAACTTCCCTCAAATGAAGGCTGTTGGATAATGGAATTAGAGTTATTTGGAAACTTCCAGAATCCCATAAGAGGTCTTTAAAAGGATGAAGGTTTTTCAATAGTCAAGGATGGGTTAGGCATCCTCCTGCCTTCTTGGCAGCAGGGATTGGTCGCTATGATCTCTCAAGGTTACTTTTATCCTAATAACTTTATTCTCTTGCTCCTGATAGTCTTTTTATTTTCATATTAATCCTAGCCTTTTAAAAATGCATTTATCATTTCTTTTTCCCGAGACTGAAATATAGTCAGCATTCAAGTCAGGTGCAGATGACCAATGAGTCTTTCTGCAGTAATTTAACTCAAACTGCTTCACATTATAAGGTAAAAGGGCACAGTTATAGTGATGGATCTAGTGACAACAGGATTGACTAGGAGACAGTTCTGGCTAGTGTCTCTGCATGTACTATTTTCAGATACTTTCTGATCACTATACTTTGTCTCTCATTTCCTATTTTGTTTCTCCCTTTCTTATAGAGGTTCTAGAGATTTGATCAGAGACCACTATAGAATGACACAGACTGGCTTCTTACAAAAAGGAGCAATCCCCTAAGTCCAGTCAAATCCCTGGTAATGTATATTTTTTTCAGACTAAGGTATGACTTGAAACCTTTTCTTTCTAATTACTGGATTGAACAAGAATTGTAAAATCAATTCTTGAATAACTTCTACCAGAAGCCTAGAGATCTATATGGTTATTTATTATAATTTCTCATATTTACCTTTGTTTCCTTTCTTACTGCTACTCTTCTTATCTAGTCCCTTATCATTTCACACCTAGATAACTGCAGTTACCACTAAGTGGTCTCCTTCACATAAATCATCAACTTTAGTCAATTTGGCTTACTTACTGCTTTTCTTCCATACCCTACTTCCCAAACTTTCTACCATGCTTCAGTATATCTTCATGCCTTGCCTCATGCTACATTTTTCTCAAACCGTGAATGTCCCCTCTTCTTGTTTCTACTGATTTATATCTGACCCATATTTTAAAATGCAGCCTAAGACTGTCATCCTAAGTAAATGCTACCTTGATGATGATAGTTCACAGTCTCAGAAAATCTCAGAGATGGTGGGGATTTTGTAGCTTGATTTCCCTGATTTCCATGACAGATTCCAGGGATGTTTTAGATAGTCACCTCTGTAACATCCCTGCATCATGGATCATCAAGCTTTTGCCTGAACATTTCCATTTTATTTATTCTTCTTATGTTAGCTTTGTATCCTTTCACCAACTTGATTTCCTTCCTCTAGATGTGCTCATTTCACCAGTCTCTTTCAAAATATAGCCAAGAGAATTGAACATAGCAATATAGACAAGCTTTGACCAGTTTTGTGAGACTGCATTTTTATTAAAGTAGACAATGGTAACAGTAGCTTTTTTGGGCTATCATATCTTATTATTGACTTATTTGAAAATTGTAGTCAACTAAACACACTGGATTCCCACTGCCCCCCCCCCAATGGGTATATTTGTTTTTTTAAACCTTTACCATCTATCTTAAAATTGATTCTAAATATAGGTTCTAAGGCAGAAGGGCAGTAAAGACCAGGCCATTGTGGTTAAGTGACTTGCCCAGGGTCACAAAGCTAAGAAGTGTCTGAGGCCAGATTTGAATACAGATTCTTCTGCCTCCAGGTCTAGTTCTCTATTCTCGGAGCCACCTAGATGCTCTTATCTTTATTTTCTCCTGTACCAAGACATTTATTTATGAATCTATACTGTCTCTTTTCCCCTGCTCAGGGAATCTTCTTTGAAAGTAAAGATTTTTTTAAAAGAATAAAAACAGTTAATCAAAATCAACTACCACATCCACCACATCTGTCAGCACACAAAATATTTTACACCTCCATACTCCCATATAAAGAGAAGAGGCACATTTTCCCAGTCTTTTCTGGTGATCTGTAAGTCTATTATACTTATATAGCATTAAGTTTGATTTTAATATTCTTTCCATACTCATTGCTATAGTTATTGTATATGTGTTTTTCCCAGATTTTACTTGGTTTCATTTCATTTAAAAGTCCTCCTCTGTTTCTCACGGCACAACAATATTCTGTTACACTCAGGTATTATATTTGGTTTAAACATCCTCTAATTGATGGATCCCTATCATTCAGTCTATGTTTCTTCCACATTTGATAAGTATATTACAAAAGACTGTCAAGAGCTTTGCTTAAATATGTCTTCAGTATTCATCTAATTTACCAATTTAGTAAAAATAAAGGAATAAGAAAACCAGAAAATGAGGCCAAGTTAACATTAATTGTTCTCAATGAATCTGTGTTGTATCAGAATTAGAATGGTTTATGTTTCTAAATGTAAACACATTGTTTAAGTAAAAAAACTCCAGAATTTTCCGAGCCGATGAATTATGGAAATAGTTTCCTGGTTTTAAAGAGGATTTTTCTTAAATAAAAAAAGAAGGAAAGATGTAATGTTTTATTAAGTGCTTACTATATGTCAGGTCCTATGCTAAGATATATTTTTCTCCTTGGTGAAAGGGAAGATTGAAAAATCATTGGAAAAGAGCTGTAGTCTTGGAATTAGTAAACCTTGGAGTCCTCTCTTTTACTCTTCTATCTTTCTTGACTTGTATATCAATCAGTTTCCATACTCTGTTGATTCCACTTCAACAATATTTCTTATATCCATTCACTTCTCTTCATTTATATTGCTATATCCCTAGTCTTTGCCATCCTTACCTTTTGTTTCCTAATTGGTCTCCTTGTATACAGTTTCTACCCTTCTCAATCAATCCATCTTCCATATTGCTGCCAAATTGATATAAGTATAAAAAATTGTGACCATGCCATTCCTCTGCTCAAGAAGCCTAATGGGCTTATTTCTACAATATTATCTCTTCTGGCCTTGAAATTTCTTAATATTCCTAACTGATAAATGGTCAAAGGATATGGCCAGCCATTTCTTGAAAGAAGATAACCATCTTATTAATAGCCATATGAAAAAGTGCTCCATATCATTAATAGAAAAATGCAAATTAAGACAACATCACAATGTCATCTCACAAATTTGATTGGCAAAGATGACAAAAAAGAAAATGATAGATCTTGGAGAGGCTATAGAAAAATAGGGACATTAATGCAACCAATAGATATTTCTACTAGGTCCATTCCCTAAAAAGAATGAAGAAAAAAGAAAAAACATTCATATATACAAAACTATTTTTAAAAGCTATTTTTGTAGTGACAAAGAATTAGAATATGAAGGACCACACACATCAATTGGAGAATGGCTGAACAAATAATGGTATATGAACACAATGGAGTGCCATCAGCTGTTGAGAAATGTTGAAAAGGATGCTTTCAGAGAAACATGGCATATAACTTGTAGGAACTACTATAGAGTAAAGTGAGCAGAATCAGGAAAATAATTTATAAAATAACAATAACAGCATAAAGACAAACAATTTTAGAAAGACTAAAGGTCTCTGGTTAATGCAATTGACCAACCATGAATTAACAGTATTGGTGATAATGATCTCTGCCAGCCACCCCCTTTCAGAGGTGATAGACTCAAAATGCAGAAGGAAGTCTATGTTTCTGAAGATGGCCATTATGGAGTCTGATTTGTCTAACCATGCCCATTTGCTATATGCGTTTGTTCTTTTTTATTTTTAAATTTAAAAAGCTAGGCAGTTCAGTGGATAGATCACTGGGACTAGAGTCAAAAAGACTTGAGCTCAAATCTGGCCATAGATACTTATTAGTGAGGGAAACCTGGGCAAGACACTTAATTCCTATTTATTTCAGATGGCCATTTGCTGCTCGCCATAGGAGATATTTCATCTCCTGTCTTTGTGACTCTTTGTTGATTGTCTTTCATGCTTGGAATCTCTTTCTTCTTAACTCATCCAATCTCCTACAGGAAACCTATTCCCATTCTTCTTGTTTCTAGTGCCCTCCTCCTGAAATAATTTATGCTGTATCTACTGTGTTTGTTTTTTCTTAGTCTTCTATTCACATGTTGTGTACCTATGATCTCTTTCCTTTTCTCTTTGAATGCAAGTTTCTTTGAAATTTCTGATATTATTCAGAGATTTTTTTGGGGGGTGGTGGTGGTTATATCTCCAGTGCTTATTACAGTGTCTGGGTATGTAGTAGGAGCTGAATAAGTGTTGAATTAATGGCCACGTCCAGACTCTGCTGCTCTGTGATCATGTATAAACAATTTAACCAATCCAATCCTCTTCTCTCATCCTTAAAAATGAAGATCATGATGCCTTCAGTGCCTCTTTCGCAGGGTTCTTATGAGGAAGGTGCTTTGACAACCTTAAAATGTGAGTTACTCTTTTTTGTTTATTGTTTATTATTACCATTATTATTTTGAGCCAGATTTAAATTTGTCTGATATTATTCAATGTAGTACGAGGGCCTCCCAGATCAAGAATCAGCCAGATTGGGCCAGTATTGTACTCTGAAGAAAGCTGTTTGGCTGCTTCCAAATGATTCTAATGAGTTGGTTTACTCATGCTTTATCCTTTAACTAACCACAGAATGTGTTCTAGTAATTAGGAAGAGAAACAAGTGGATTATGTGGTTATTTTAATTCTGTCTCTTTCTTCAGAATCATCCACTCAGTGATGTAGGATGGAGAACTGTCTGAAATATCAGCTTTTGGAAGAAGCCCCAAGCTGAAGTTCTATTTACTTTCATCCTTTCAGGGTGCTCTGAATTCTGAAGCATGAAGGGCAATGAAGCCTACAGACAGAGTACTAATTACCTGGCTTGTAACCCTCTCTTCTGCATGCAGCCAGGTAGATAGACATAGTGGCTGTCATTCTTTGAAGCCTGCTAGAAAATCTAGTTTTTTAATAACCTGCTCTAATACCCCAAACTTGAAGGGGCAAGCACTAGTTTTCCCTGAATTTGAAAAGATGTTACTTGGATAAGACCCACACCATTTATCATGAGCTTCTCTTGTCTTCTGCCCCACTTCCTCTCCATTTATGAAAGGGTTAAGTAGGCAAGGCCTAGTTATATGCACTGAATAGACTTTTTGCTGACCTAGATCTTGCTTGTTTTCTTTTATTTTCTCTTCCAAATCCCCAAATGAGAGAAAGCATCTCATTTCAAGAGGGTCTGGGGATCAGGGAGGATGAAGCAATTCTGCATTACATCAAACAGTCAAGATTTTTAAAAACATTAAATTTAAAAAAAAAATTAGGTCCCAGCTCAAACAATGATGAAAGATTCCAAGGCAATAAATGAATGCAAAGCAGCATTTCCTTTTCTATCACTGGCTTTTGAGTTTCAATTGCATGCTTAGGGAACATCAATTACAAAGTTGCCCAGTGGGAGAAGGTCACTTCAGTGAGAGAATGTGACTTAAATGGAGACAAACCTAGATCTACCTCTTTCCCTTTTCTAGTAACCTCTGAGATTTCTCTACCACTAAGAAAGGAGGAGAAGCTTTCACTGACTTGCAAGGTAATAATGATTGCCTCTTATGGATGCTTAGATTTGAAAGGCTGCTCTTGTCAATGATGAGTGGTTTCCTGAGATAAAAAAAAGCTTCTTTTGTGGCAATCACACCTGTGTGAATCTGATTATCCTGACTTCTAGGATGTGGCTGTAGTCAGTAGACTCTGAAGTCTACAGCTATGTTGCTAGATATTCATTGGGATGATGGTTTTTTTAGCTTGAGTGGCATGAGAGACAACATTAAGTAGTGACTAAAAAAAAAGCTGGGCTTGGAAGTTAGGAAGACCTAATTTTAAACTTCACATCTGTATATAATGGCTAAGGAATCTGGGGCAAGTCTCTTAAATTCTAAGTGCCAAAGGCAACTCTTTGTGACTATAAATAGTAAAGAAGTTACCAATTTACATTGCTAGAGGAAAGTTTTCAACTGGAATTTCCTACATCAGATATGTCAAGCCCCAGCCACAGAACTCCAGTGTAGGATGAGATTAAAATGTTTAGGAAATGTTTAACAAAATAAATAAAAAATATGCTACAACACAGATAATGTTAATTTGGGGTTTTTTAAGTCAAAATGCAGCCAGCTGGTGTCTATTTCTATTTGAGTTTGACATCAGTGCTCCATATCAATGAAATCTCCAAACAGAAACAAAGCTTAGGCCATGAAAACTGACTTCTCATACAGCAACAAATGATCAGTTTCATTGCCTTTCTGAGGTTGTTTGATATAAGATTGACTGAAAGGACTGCCATTCTGGGGCTCTTTGAGGTCTTTTCCAATGCCTTAATTTTCTTGCCCTTAAACTTTTCTATTCCAATGCCAAGAACGTCTAAGATCAGAGTAATAACAAAGACGATCTTACTAGCAACTTCTGGTCGGTAGTCCTATTTGATGAAAATTGCTCTAAATCTTTATTGATTATGACCCCTCTTGAACCTTAGCACTATGTTTTGCACTTTTAAAATATTCTTTGGGGCAAGCAAGGTGGTGTAATGGCTAAAAGGGCTCAGTTTGGAGTCAGGAAGACCTCAGTTCAAAGGTATCCTTAGACATTTGCTAGCTGTGTGACCTTGGGCAAGTTGCAACTCTATTTGTTTCAGTTTCCTCAACTGTAATATGAATTGGAGAAAGAAATGACAAACAACTCCAGTATCTTTGCCAAGAAAACCCCAAATAGGGTCACAAAGACTTGGACTGAACAACAATGAAAGCTGCTTTAGGGCAGGAATCATGTCTTAGCTAAACTTTGCCTCCAAATTTTCCCTTTAGTTTACACTTAATAGTTGCTTAATAAGTGTTGAATGAAGAAACAAATACAAATCTGATACTGAAAACACTAATCGGGAAGTTTTTCAGGGCTGGTTTTCCTCAACTGACGCACACTGTACTTCTCCTAAGCCTGGAACTCTTGGGCTTAGAGAGGAGCATTCTTTTGCCTATATCAGTCTGCTAATCTTCAGTTTTACATTATTAAAGTAATAATGATGATATAATAATTATTTAAATGTATAGTATTTTCAACAATACAAGACAATTCCAAAGGACTAATGATGAAGATCTTCACACTAATCACCTCTAGAGAAAGAATTAATGAACTCAATGTAGATTGAAGAATATTTTTTCACTTTATTTTCATGTTTGTTTGTTTTTATTTTGTTTCCTATGAGTTCTTCTACATTATGACCAATATGGAAATATGTTTTGAATGATCATACATATATAACCTAGACCAAATTGCTAGCCATCTCAGGGAGTGAGGGAAGGAAGGAGTGAGAGAATATGGAACTCAAAATTTTAGAAAACAAATGTTAGTAATTGTTATTACACGCAATTAGAAAAAATATTATATAAAAATAAGTGTATGGTATTTTTAGGTTTATAAATGGCATTCCATATAACAGTGTTGTAATGTAGGCATTCTATACATTTTTCAGATGACAGGATAGAGTTTCTTAGAGGTTAAGTGACCTGCTGAGAGTAATACAGGAGGATGTGGGGCTGCAACTTGAATTTTAACAGTAGAGTAGAAAAAATTGCTGGGTAAAACATCATAAGAGACATGGATTTTTATCTTGACACTAATGCTGACTATCTCTGTTCAGTCATTTTTCAATCATATACAACTCTTCATGACCTCATTTAGGGTTTTCTTGGAAGAGATCTAGAGTGGTTTGCCATTTTCTTCTCTCACTCATTTTACAGATGAGGAAACTACGCAAACAGAATTAAGCAACTAGCCCAGGGTCACAAAGCTAGTTAGACTATCGCTGTCCTCTAGCAAACAACCAATCTGAGCTTCAGTTTCTTTCTCTGTAAATTTTTGGGGAAAATAAGTGTAATAATTGTTTGGTGAGGCAACAGAGTAGGTAGCGGGCTAGCTTTGGAGTTAGGAAAATGTAGATTTAAGTCCTGCTCCTGGTGACCTTGGAAAAATTACTTAACCTTCTGTACCAAAGGCACCTCTTTAATAGTGCTGTTTGTAGATGATTGAGGATTTAGTTGGTTTGCTGTCATGGAGGGAGCTTCCTCACAGAGAATTAAAATCTCCCATCCTGACTGAGAAAGAAAGTATCTTTCTCAGGGGGTGATTTTTAAGATCAAATGAGATACTATATGTAGCATACTTTGTAAACTTGAAAACCTCTTCAGTTATTAGCTATTTATTATGAAAAGCATAAGTAAAAGTTGATAAAGCTGACTCACAGGCAGATGAGCTGCTACGGAGGGAAAAAAATTATTTCCAAGGTAATATTTTAGCCACAGACAGCCCTACTCTTGTGCCCTTTTTTATTGAATTTTCTCTGTCTCTTTGGGCCGTTCTTTGCTTTCCATTTAGTAAAACTTTCTGACTCGGGTGGTTTTATTCTCCCTATTCCCAGGCCTTCTTGAAATCATGTGGGATTTTTCTGAGACATCCACTGCTGATTCAAAGCCAGAAGGAAAAATTCATGAGAATATGCGACCAGGATCTGATTCCCTTAAGTCACAGCCTCTGTTCCACATTCAGTTGACTTGTTAAATCTAAAACAGAAAGAGAACTGGATGGTGGGTAAAGGTTAGGAAAGGGAGCCTCAATTTATGGCACAGATGCATTATTTGCATTTCTTCAGGGCTTTTGGTAATTGAAAAGATACTGCTACCAAAGATGGAGAGGTGTTTGCTATTCTTCTTAATTTGGAAGGATTTAGAAGTAGGTTGCAAGGAGAAAGATGTGGTCTATTGAATCTGAGGTTCAGTCATAGACCCAGATGTGTCACGGAAACTCTCTGGGGCCTTCCATTATTCTCATTCTTTTCTATGGCTTTATTTTTCCATAAGAGGATTTGATACACCAGGAAAGTAGTCTATTTCGGTATCAGCATGGTGTAGGGCAGGCTTTATAAATTGCCACCTCATGGGGACTCTCTCTAGGAGTACCTTGTTTTCAGAAATTCTAATTAGGCAAGAGAGTGTACAGAGATCACTAGAGTTTTCTGTCCCTAGGTGGTGATTTTTTTGGGGGCAGTCTTGGGATATGCTGGTACATATATTTTTCCCTCTATTCATCATTTCTGTCTCGCTCCATTCTTCCTAGTTTCTCCTGGGTTTGGAGGATGCTGGTGAACTTCTTCATAATAAGAATTTATTTTTTTCCCCTGAATTACCTTTAAGACTCAGGAGATACTAAACTGATCTTGGACTCAATCACCCCATTACCGTGGTAGGGTTTATTCATACATTTAGTTTACAAATTCCTCTCTCCAGCCCAGAAATTAGTTTTTAAAATTAGGTCCACTCACTACTCTCAGAGCCTCAGGAAAGGGTAGAGTTAAATAGTTAGAAGCAATCTTCAATGCCTGTCATGCCAGGCCTTCACTCCTGACCTCCATCCATGTGTAGCAGCAACAGTAGCTGGTGGCACAATGGATAGAGTTCTTGGTCTGGAGTCAGGAAGTCCTGAGTTTAAATCCAGCCTTCTTGCCTATGTGAACCTGAAGTCATTTAACCACCGTTTGTCTCAATTTCCTCATCTGTTAAATTGGAGTAACAATAGCGCCAACATTACAGGGTTGTTGTGAGGATCAAAAAAGATAATACTTTTTTAAAGTACCATTTTGGAGAGCAATCTGGGGATATGCTAAAAGAGTTATAAAACTGTGTATACCTTTTGAACCAACAATACCACTATTAGTTTTATTTCCTAAGGTGATTAAACAAAAAGGAAGAGAAACTAAATGTTCTAAAATATTTATAGCAGTTCTTTTTGGGTGGCAAGAACTTGAAACTGAAGGGATGTCCATCAATCGGGGAATGGCTGAACAAGTTATGATGTATGATTGTTATAGAATACTATTATATCATAAGAGATGACAAGATGATCACAAAAAACCTATAAAGATTTATATGAAGTGATGCAAAGTGAAGTAAGCAGAACCAGGGGAATATTATACACAGTAATAAGAATAAAAATGTGAATGCTTAACTATTATCAATAAGACAAAGGTCCAGGACCACTCCAAGGACTTTGTAAAGAAAAAGGACATCCATTACTATGGAAGGAACAGATGGATTTTGAATGCAGACTGAAACATATTTCACTTAATTTCCACCCTGAATTTTTCTCTAGTGTAAGCAATATGTGTCTTGTTTCACAACATGACAAAGAGGGAAATATGTATTATCTGGTAATATGGGTACAATTTTATGTCATATTACCTACCTTCTTGGGGAGGGGGGCAGAGAAAGGGAGGAAAAAAGAATGAGACAGATTTTTTGGACATGGCTATTGTAAAGTTTGTTTCTCTTGGATGAGCAGGTTTATTTTAATTTATTACATATTTATAACACACCATACACATTATATTATGTTATATATTGTTATATGTATATAAATAAAATAAATGGTAATTCAAATAAGAGTGCTACATAAATGCTATCTCTCCCCACCCTAATGCCTTTCCTGTGTCTTACACACTTTGTTCCATGGTGTAACAATCCCCTTATAACCTCGAGCTGCCCCAACCTTCTTATACTTTCTAGTTGTGATGATTCACTTGTATTTGTCATCTGGATCTTTATACTAGGTGCTTTATCAAGCCCTTCCACCATCACCACTTCCTTTAATAAAACAAATCTCTTTTGAATCTCATTCTCTTGCTCTCTCCCAATATGGCAAAATGCTTATTTGTGACTTATCCCAGGCAACTTATGTGCATTGGGCATTTCAAGAGGGATTTTCTGAAGACGGTGTCAGAACTCCTTTCCCCCGGCTCTAAAATAAGGTGTAGTGATTAGATAATTTCTAATATCCCTTCCTATTAAAATATTCTATTATCTTGTTCTCTTCTATGATTGGAATATATACTGTTTCCACTCAGACTCAAGGGAAGTACTATTTGCTTCCAGCTGTTAGTTTCTCCCCTCCCCAACCTATGGCTCCCTGGTATATATTTTATATATACCTACACACATCTGTTGTCTCTTTCACTAGAAATGTAAGGGCCTTAAGGGCAGGCACTTTTCTCCTTTTTCTTTATACCCATAGTAGCCAGAAATGTGCCTGGAACATAGTAGGCACTTTGATTGAATGGTTAAATCTAATTCAAAGGAATACCTTTGGTAGCAACAATTGCAGGCATCAGTGGGGAAAGAAATGTAGAGACAAGCGTATCTTCTAGGCATTGCTCAAATCATACTAGGTATGTAACTATTTACTCTTCCTATCTGAAATATCTCTCTAAGGACAAGAAGTTTTCCTTTTGAGTGAAGATACTTATATTTTAGCAAAGAGACTGTTGTCAATCACTCGTCTGTCTCCATGGAGTGAGAGAGATAGCAGACACAATGCACACTATGGTATGGCAAGAACAGTGGTGAACATAATCAGTGTATACATAGAAAGGTAGCAGAGTGAAATGTATTGGTCTAGGAGCCAGGACATCTGGGGTTTACTCCTGCCATTGTGGCTAATGAGCTGCATGACCTTGAGCAGGTCATTTAAATCTTCTGAAACTTGGTCTCTTTGTCTCTAAGATGTGGGCACTAGACTGGACAATGTCTTCTATTACTAACATTTTATATTTATTGAATATCTGCCACAGGAAGGGCATTGAGTTAAATAATGGGGATATTAAGCTATGATATGATCCTAGTCCTTGAGAACTGGTTATTTGGATTTTATACACACACACACACACACACACACACACACACACACACACACATAAACCTACATACACACTTACGTATACACACACAAACATATGCAGAAAAATGTAAACCTTTCAGAGTGGTAACGAAATGGTATCTTCATTAGGGCTACAGAAAGCAGCTGTTGCTTTTCTTCTTACCTCCACAACCCAACTGCTATGTCTTCTAAATATGCCAACAACAAAGCTGTATTTTCTTATCTTACCAGTTTGGCCCTCCCCTTCAAGGTAAATTTATTTTAATACTTAATCACATTATTTCTTGCAATGATGACTATCCCATAATGTACATTTCTTATTTGTGCCACTGAATATTTATTTAAGCACATCCTTAGAAATCTTCAGAATGCACAGTTTATTGACTACAGTATGGCTTTATGTATCCATCAAAAGGACAGAATGCTCTGGAAACTGTAAATAAAAACTGGTAGACATCATAGATTCCAGAGCTAAAAGGGACCTTAGAGGCTAATTAATCCAACTCTCACACAAATGGGGAAACTGAGGCCCAGATTGTTTGAATGATTCCTCTAAAGCAGTCAGTGGCAGAGCCAGGATTTGAACCTGGGTCCTCTGATTCCAAAGCCAGTGCTACTTTCCACTATTTTCACTCCAGTTATTTCACTAGGATTATTTTTTCCATAAATTTATGGGCCTTTGAATCTTTACTCATTTTCAAGACAAATCAGTAGGATCTTCAAAATTCTATGATATATGTAGGAAGAAAATAGGAGAACACATATATTTAAAGAGATGGATATCAGAAACATTTTTAAAATGCTATGAAGTCTCAAGGATAATATCATCAATCAGTTTTAAAATTTCACTGTATAATAACAAAAATGTTTGGAAGGAAAGAAGGAAAAGTATGCTTTTTAGTCAATTTTTTGTGCCTTAGATCTTTTTGTGATATGCTTTAGGCACAGAAATTGATAAGATATAATAAACTAGATAAAATACATGGGATGGAAACTAGAGATAAAGTTTTTATTCTATTCTTGAACATCTTATGATTCTTATTCTTGCCTTTCATGTTAAGCTTTGAAATTTATTTATCAGTGTGCAAGGTGAGTTAAAATTATCATCATTAACACCAACTTTTCATTTTGGTCACTGAAGGGATAATCTCTTCAGTGCAATCAATGTCAAAGTCAAGAAGAAACCGTGGAGACCATGTGGTCTACAAACATGCATTTTCCTTGAAGTGATGTTATATAGTATGTTCCTTCATGTAGCTGATAGGTAGCAGAGGCACTGACTTTAACTAGAGGAATTCTATGTAGCTATGTCTGCTAAATATATTATTCCACATATGATGACATTAACATTTGTGGCTACCAAATGGCTCAGCTTAGCCATCAATGAGTCTTCTTCAGTAGGTAGGGCTACATTCAGTAAATCTACTGAAACACATCCCCAGAAATCTTTGGAGAATAAAATTTATCAACTAGAAACTTTTTTGGCTATCATACTTCATATATTCACTAAAGTAGAGAGCATTTTAAAAACAGATGATCTAATTTGTATTATATAGATCTGTGTATATGTTTTCTTACTCATACTCTAATGTAAACTTTTTGGGAGTAGAGGACACCATCTTATATTTGCATCACAGCTCCTAGCACTGGGTATTATAGGGTAACAGGTACTTAAAAGGTTTATTGAATAAATAGCACCCAAAAGAAACATAAGACTAAACTATGTCCTCAACAGTTTGTAGACTAATGAGGGAGACAATACATGGCTACATGGAAAAATTAAGTAAGAACATAAGCCAATATACTACAAAATTTATTACTAAAATGAGTGAAGCAGACAATAAGTGCCACATGTCATATATTAAAATTGGGATCAGGATAGGGATTAGACTTTTGGTTTCATGGGTACATGGAACTCTGGAGTGAGGAAACTCCTTCTGGCAATTTAGGTTGTCATCTTCTCTAAAATTTATAGTCTTAGAAAGTCGCCCAGAGCATTGAGATGTGTCCCATAGCCAGTAGGTGTCAGAGATGATACAAACTTGGATATTCTTGTTTTTAAGGCCAGTTCTCTATCCACCACACCACACTGCTTTTCATGTTTTAAAATAGGTTAAAGAAATTCATGGGACAAACTGAGTTCATTTTGGCAGGTAGTATGGAATGCGAATTCCCTGATAACATTTTTTTTTTTTTGGTTTCTGTATCACCAGTGCCCAGAAAAGTATCTGGCACACAGTAGGCACCTAATAAATGTTTATTGGTTAGTTGATGAGATGAAGAGAATAAGATTCTACAAATGTTAAAATATTATCATGATCCTTTTGGGGGCAAATGAAAACTAATTAAAAATTATCAGTAAGATGACATCAGCATCCCAGGATTTCTGGGTATTAACCAATAAAATAGCATTAATCATTTGAGCAGCTTTACAAATTCAAAGATTTCTATGCAAAGAAAGCCTGTGAATAGATTGCCATTCCCTTGTTCCCTCGTGGAGCTGAGACTCTCCTTCACAAAGATTCGTGTCTTTACTGCTGGTTTATATTCCAGACTGGTCCCCTGGTTCGAAGCTATGACTTTGCCTTCTAAACACTTAAAGCAGGGCTGTTTCTGGGGAACTGAATGTTTATATTCTCCCCTTCAACAAGCCATTTGTCACAGCCCACAGATGGGTGCAAAAAATAGCTCCTTGGACTATGATGAGCATATCTAAAACCTTCAAAATTCTATTGTTATACTAAGTGCCCTGAGGATGAAAATGTTCCCATCCTATTAACAGTAATATAATGCCTTGTTGTTGTTGTTGTTTTTTAAACAGTAGCTTTGGGGAAGGTACTCCAAGTGTTCTCCAGTCGATCTCTAATTAATCCTCAAAACATCTCTGTGGGAAAACATGTGGAAGGCACCCTTCTTTCATTTTTATAAGCAAGGACACCGAGGCGCTTGCTGCAGTGATAAAGAAGTCAGTAGTTTCTATGAAAGCACAATGAGTCTTCTGTGAAAACAGTGCTATTATAGAAATAGTGTCAGCAACCACATGAGCTGAGGTCAGGAACTGGGCCAGTGGCACAGGAGTAAAGGTGAAAAGAGCCAGTTAGACATTAGGTTCTGGTCTCAATTCCCTGATTCTTCTGTGATATTCCTCTTCATGTTTCAGGGTGATGAATTTTATTTTATTTTTTTTACTTGGAGGAGGCACTCATATAAAATGGGCAGCAGGATTCCACTAATTCAGTTTTAATATCTCTCTGTATCTTGATGATGCTAGTCAGTAAATTGCATAACCTTGTATTGACGTGCTGCTAAATGGATGATCAGCTACATGGAGCTGAGTTCCTTCTGTGTACACTCAAAGGTTACAGTCTTTCATTAGAGACAGCTGTGAAGGAGACCACACATCTGGTGTCATTGTTAGAAAACGGCAGGCTATCCTAGTAAAAGAGGAGCCATTTATAGTTCATGGTTCCTCATGGTGGGTTAAATATTGTAAATCCTTATGAGTGATGCCAGAGCTGTGGAATCAATAACCACCTAAATGACCTTAACTTGGTATGCCCTATAAGCGGATGAGTTCCAGAATGATAGACACACCATTGCTGTATGGGGAAAATGCAATCTGGTGAAAATGACAAGTCTCACGTTTCTGTTACTTTATTTGGTGTCTTTCCCCTTTTAATCAGTTCCAGCAGAACATGAGATTTTCAGATGATATGTTTTCAAATTTAATTTTACAAAAATCTCATATCTCAGGGTGACATTGCCCACCCATGAATTATGAAATCTGACAAATCACTACTGTCAGAGTGTTGGGCAAAAATAACAATAACAAGAAGAAAAAGTGCGCCTGTAGCAGAGAAAGGCACCGTACTGAGAATGAGACAGGGAAAAACTGAGAATGGATGCTCTAAGAGCTCAAGAGAGAAAAAAGAATGAAGGAGGACTAAAAGGAAACCTGAGTGCTCCATCTCATGAGGAAGATTTGGAAAAAATGAGGGAGTGGTAACAGAGGGGGCAAAGAAGAACAGTATCAAATAGTCCAAAGCAAAGAAACAAAGACTTTTTCAAAAGAAAAAGATACCAGTTATTTTTTTCCCTTTCTTCATGAATTATATAAAATAATGAGCAAACACCCTCTTTTCATCTGAAGAAATTGATTCTGGCATAAACAACTTAGATTATTCATTCACGATTTGTTGTGTCACCAGAATTCTCTTGAAATGAACCAAGTAACTTAAGTGACAGTCATTTGCTATTAATTTCCATATCGAGCACTAACTTTCTGAGTGGCTTCATATGTAAATATTTGTTTTAATTTTATAATACAATTACAATGATAACTGGCACTCATATGAGTTATTATGGTTGACAACATGCTTTAGATCCACAATCTCATGGAGTATAAAGTTATTTCTATTAGCAATACGATACTAGTTATATGAGTTGGTGTCCTCTCCCCAATCACATAATATTGTAATCATGTCCCAACAACTAAATTACTTCAAAATAAATGTAAAATTACAAAAGATATGCCTTTTCAAAACTTTTGATAAGCTACTTTTTTTTTAAACCCTTGTACTTCGGTGTATTGTCTCATAGGTGGAAGAGTGGTAAGGGTGGGCAATGGGGGTCAAGTGACTTGCCCAGGGTCACACAGCTGGGAAGTGGCTGAGGCCAGGTTTGAACCTAGGACCTCCTGTCTCTAGGCCTGACTCTCACTCCACTGAGCTACCCAGCTGCCCTAAGCTACTTTTTTTAAGGTGGAAGATTTAACCAGAAACTAATAGTCTTAGAGTACATATTTATTCCTTTAAGGAATATACCAAAACCAGTTGATTCTTTTGAACATAAGAAGATAGGCAAAGAAGAAATGTCCAATGGCTAGGTTAAAACTGAAACCACAGCTCAACAATAACTACTATACAAATACATTTAAAAATAAATCATGTTTTCTCTCTTTCCCTTTCTTTCTCCCTCCCCACTTCTTTCTCATTTCCCTCTGCCCATTCCCCACCTCTAAATGTTTTTGCGTGTGGAATTCCTGTTCCTCATGTGTAACTTAAAATCTTAGAGACACTGAGGGGTTAAATGAATTGCCCATGGTCACAAAGCTTATATGTTTCAAAGTTAAGACTTGAACCCATGAATTCCTAACTCCAGCCCTAGCTCTTTGTTCATTAGACTACCCTATCTTTTAAAAAATACTCTACATTTGATTACTACACAATAGGGAATAAAGATTAAACCAAGATAAAACACCTGTTAGTAGAAGAGAAACCAAAGTTGCGTTTTCTCCATTTATTTGGAAGTTTTATATACATATATATAAATAAAATGAGATGATTCACAACCATTTAAAGAGTACTTGGATACTGTGGCAAGGGATACTTTAAAAAGTGTCTCTTTATATATATGTATTAAATGTTCTGGTGCCCTAAATATTTGCATACTTGGCAATCCACTCATTTTACAGTATGGATACAAACAAAGAGTCTGGAGCCTTCCTTTCCCTCAGGCTGTTAAAGTATTAATTTTGATAACTGATACTTTGTAAGAGAAAAAATTATACCACAATTCATTTTAAGCACAGTGGACGTAAAAATAATATCTTATATTTATGTAGACTCATTCTTTGACTGCATATATATATATATGCTGTATGATATCCTTTTTTGAAGTAAGGTAAATGTAATTGTAACATCTTGCTTTTGATTAGAAATGGAATTATCCATGGCCAAGATGGGTTAATTTAGATATTATAACTGAGAGTAAAATGTTCTATTTTATTTGTGTTTCTAGTTCTCTTTTAATTTTTGGAGTGTACATATATGTGTGTGTGTGTGTGTGTGTGTGTGTGTGTGTGCGTGCGTGCAACATTATGTAGTCCTCTATAGGCAAGTATAGCTAATGACATCATTTAATTACTTAACAGAAAGCTTGATCTGATCTATTTTATTAAAAAGTGTTTTTTGCACATCTATTTGCTGCCAACAAATTATTTTTCCATTGGTAGATTAGCCTAGCTTGCCTGAAAATGGACACCAAGTGTTACTATTTGTAACATAAATTTGGTGGCAGTTTTGGACAACACTAGGATTATATTCCCAACTCCACCTAGGAGATGCCAGTGTAGTATAACAGATGGCTAAATTTGGAGACAGGATGATCTAGGTTCAAATTCTATCTTTGACCTTGACTTTTAACCTCTCAGTATCTCTGGCAACTTGTTAAAACAATATGCTATACTTAGTTGTTGCTCTGCCTTAGTGGAGGGAGTTTTATATCAGGAGTTCCCCATGTCTGATGAAAGAACAGGTCAGACTACTTTCTTCCTCCCCTCCCCCCACCCCCACAAAAAAAAAGAAAAGAAAATTCCAGGGAATTAAGTTGGGATTCCATTATGCCTGAAACCTTCTGTAGCACAGACTAAAGGGAGAGAGCTAGAAACCACAGTGCATATTCTGTTCAAATTAGGCCTTTAGGTAATTCCATTCCATTTTGATCATTTGGGGCATTTAAATTTAAACCACTTTCCCCTATTGTTGCTCAAGAATCATTAGATCACTAAGATCACTAGATCTTAGAATTAGATTTACAATTAGAATCACTAAAAATGAAAGAATTGAAAAAAGCCTATTTTCCCAAGAGTTCAGGGGAATGGGAGTTATCCTGAACTCAAGAAAAATGAATATGGAGTTCTGCAGTTAGGATAATCACACTAGATTAAACCAGCACTGAGGTCAGGACAAGTGGCAGGATACTTAGGACTCATTCTCAGGTGAGTTATACTCTTCCAATGAAAATACATTGAAAAGGAACATGTTATGCTCTTGATATCCTGTGTGAGACGTAAAAATAAAGCGGTTTACCAAAATGCTTTTTGAAATATGGGAAGTATACCTGCCCATCAACTATGCCCCCTGTAGGAGCTGTCAGTGGTAAACTCATCATAAATCTTGATTCCATAGTGGCCTGGGAGAGTTGCTACTATGTTTTTGGAGATGAATGTGAAGCCAAAGCTCAGACTGATCATTTGCAATATGAGCATAAATTGCCTGATTATGACATAGCAAAGAAAAGAAAATCGGGAGTGTTTTCATTACTTAGAATTAAAGAGATGCCATGATCCTACGCCTTGAGGAAAAATATTTCCCAGAGGGGCATAGATCAATTGGCATTAAAGCAGGAACCCTCAATCTAATTTAAGAGGCTCCATCCTAGAGGTGTAAAATATGTAAAATAATAATAATAAAATTCTCTTGCTCTCTTCTCTCCCAGCAGCAAGCTTGTGAATGCATCATATTTTAAAACAATTCCCTGATAGCTTCAGACTAGTCAATAAAAAAAATGAGAATTGGGCTTCCTGGCATTTCTTTTTCACTCTCCTCCACGCTGTCATTTGTCTAGCCAGTTTTTTGCCTTGGTGATTTCTCTATATTGCTGGCTCCTGTCCCTCCTTCAAGGAGAAAGGAGCCCCATTCTAGAGAACTTTGGTTTGTTGTATTCTGGCAGAGTAGACTCACAAGATCTGAAGCTTCTGGTTTCCATCGATCTTCTTCAGAATCAGAAGGCTCAAATCAATTTCATTTCTAGTCTCTTTCTCCATTTCAGCCTTGTTTTATTCCTCTTTGCTTACCCACACGCAGAATAACCACTGCTCCCTTTTCATGTGTTCTTATGCATTTCTGATCTCTGAGTGCCAATAGGACATCAGTGCCACTGAAACATTCATCTATTCAACCATTTCTTTCCTCAGTGGTAAACTTCTTGGTGCTATATACCAGAATAATTACTTACAGGGCCCAAGTGAGAAGTCAAGGAGATAAGTTACATGGTCCACACATATGTATTATGGCAGGTGTTAAAAAGGGAATTATCTCAGAAGGGAAATGCCTGAAATGTGGTTCTCTCATGCTGTGTCTTTAGAACATCATTCAACTAAACTAGATGTGATTCATCTGGCCAGGTCAATGGCATATACATAAATAGCTGACATAACTTTCTTCCTTTCTCCTTCATTTCCTTCTTACATGTGAATATTTCAGTAGAGCTAACATTGTATTGGCACTTGTCATGCCCAATAGAATGTTTTTTTGAGGACAGGAAATGTTTTATTTTTGTCTCTGTATCTTTATAGCCTGGCATAGTGTCTGACACATAGTAGGTACTTAATACATGCTGTTGATGGAGTCTTTTCTTCCCCATTAGTAACACTGTACAGTTAACTTCAGCAAACATTTTCCTTTTAAACACAATGTTCTCTAGTCAGAGATGATGAAAATATGTTAAATGACTAATATGTTAAAGATTAAGGTCAGACACATGAGTAGCCTCTTAATATGATCTAGATTCTCAATCAGCTTTAAGCTCGATATAGAAATACAATTGTTTCATGTGTTGGCAAGGGAAGGGCAGCTAAGTGGCATGGTGGAAAGAGAGGGCTTGGAGTGAGGACAACTCATCTTAATGATTTCAAATCCGACCTCTGACAATACCTCCTTGTGTGCCCCAGGGCATGTCACTTACCCCAGTTTGCCTCAGTTTCCTCATCTGTAAAATGATCTAAAGAAGGAAATGGGTGAAACTACTTCAGCATCTTTGCCAAGAAAACTTCAAATGTAGTCATAAAGCATTGGGCACAACTATGGACTATTGAAGCGACTGAACAAGAACAGAGGGAATTTAAAGAAGGTCTGGTGAGGGGAAACAGTAGAAGACATTTCCCTTCACATTAGACTGTTTCAATCACAGTTTCTTCAGTCAGTTAGCTCTCTTACCCTTGTTGTTCAGTTGTGTCTGACTCTTCATGAACTCACGTGAGGCTTTCTTAGCAAAGATACTGGAGAATATCTTTTGCAATTTTTTTTTACCATTTTACCATTTCCTTCTCCAGCCCATTTTATAGGGGAGCAAACTGAAGCAAATAAGGTTAAATGACTTGCCCAGGGTCTCATAGCTAGTAAGTATCTGAGGCCAGATTTGAACTCAGGAAGAGACTTCCTGACTCCAGGTATGGCATTTTTTCCATTATGCCACCAATCTGCTCAGCTCTCTTATCACTAAAGCATATGTGTTACTCCCTTTCCCCCTAGGTTTTAAAAGGAAAACATTTGTTTAAGTTAACTGAATAGTATGCCTGGTGGGAGAGAAAAGACTCCATCAACAGTGTGGATTAAGTACCTACTATGTATCAGACACTGTGCCAGGCTATGAAAATGTAAAGACAAAAATGAAACATTTCCTGTCCTCAAAGAACATACATTCCACTGGGTATAACAAGTGGTAATACAATGTCAGCTCTACTGAAATAGTCACATGTAAGAAGTAAACAAAGGAGGAGGGAACAAAAAGTAAATTTTAAATTACAGCAATTTCTTAGGTTCAAACTCTAGTAGATTACTAAGATTTTTGGTATGCTCTGTATAAAAGTTCTTTTTTTTAACCCTTAACTTCTGTTTGAGAATCAGTACTGTGTATTGGTTCCAAGGCAGAACAGTGGTAAGGGGTAGGCAACAAGAGTTAAGTGACTTGCCCAGGGTAACACAGCAAGGAAGTGTCTGAAGCCAGATTTGACCCTGGGACTGCCTGTCTCTAGGCCTGGCTCTCAATCCACTGAGCCACCTATCTTCCTCCTGGATAATAGCTTTTAAATGAAAATGTCCCTTTTTTGAAAGGAATGTGATTTGAAGACATGAATTACATTTATGAATTTTTAGTGAAACTTTTCATTTTTGTGTGCTTTTTTCCTCATTTGTGAACAAAGGGGGAAAGGAGAGATACTGGTATCTTTTTTTCTATGACTATTTTAATACTCTGGAATTCTATGGCACTAGCACTTTTTTCTGCTGTTAGAAGTACAAAAGATAAGACTCATCCCAAAATGACCTGGTCTAAGTATTATACTAGAATCTTTAAAATATTATAACCTAGAAAAGGCCTCTAATACACTGGCTAGCTGATATAAGGAAGATATAGGGAAAAAATTGCTCAGGATAAAATAAAAGTCTTGAATAGCTTTTGACCCTATCTGGTATATGAAATGCCCATATTAATAAGATCAGTGCTATCCCTTGAAGCTTTAAAGACAAATCTTAGGCTAACTTGCCAATATTTGACCCAATAAATCCATTTATATGGAAAAACTTTGATTCCATCATGTCAAGCTAGCAGATGAAATGGTAGAAGTGTCTAGAATGAGCTGAAAACGTGGCCTCTGGCTAAGTAGAAGCATCTGGTAAATATTATAGAGGTTTAGGCAGGTAGTTGTTTGAGTCCAAGAAGTAAAACTAAGGTAGGAAAGTGGAAATAAGGACTCCTGGTGGAGGGAAGTAGGATTTAAAGTTTGGAAAGCCAAAGGATCAGCAAAAGCATCACTAAAACAGAGGAGGGAGAGTGAACTCTGATCTAGGGCAGAGGTTGTTTGGTTCTTTTTCTTGCTTTATGCTGGCTGCTCTGGGTGTGTGTGCCCCTGACCTGACAAGAGTTAGTTATAGCCAGAGACAATTCACCAGTCTGAGAAGAGCAGAGATGTTATGGTAAACTCACAGATCACACTTTGCTATAAATCTATATAACTATTACTTTGTGTAGCTACTGCTTTAGGAAGACCTTAATGTCAACTATATATTGTCTGGGTCATTTAAATAAATATTTTGAGCCATTACACATCTACAGAATGTAAAGTACAATGAAAATTTCATTTAAAACTAGTCAGTTGATTTCACAGTTTCACAGTGAAACTCCCCAAATTATAGAAACAATACTTTTCTATTATTCTTATTTTTCTACCTAATGATGTTGATGATGATGATACTAATAGCTGACATTTATATGGTGCTGTAAGTTTGCAAAGTGCTTTGTATTAATTATTTCATTTGAACCTCACATCTCCCTAAAGTAAATATTACAAGTATTTTTTTTCTACTTCACAGTTTAGGAAACCAAGGCTTAGAGAACTTGGGTGATTTTCCCAAGATTCTGGACTTGATAAATATCTGAGGTAGGATATGAAACCAAGTCATCCAGTTCCCCAAATCTATCACCCTACCAGTATATTTAATGTAGGCTCTAATACTTTGTTTTTCCGGCCTCTTTTTCTAGGATACAGTTACTTCATGGGAATTGCCATACTGAAGAAGCTTCCTGTTTTGTGATTTTTCTTTAGAAACTGTGGATTAAACATGTCATTTAAAGAGATCAGGGATATAGGCTATCTGGCAAAATGGTTCCACTCCAGCCTTGACCTCAAATAGGTACTGCATAAGGATGCATATTCTCACTGTTCTTGGGATATAGATATTTTCCCCCTTCTATAAACATTTGAAGGGCTACTGTCCTTGAGGTTTTCAAGCTAGAGCTCTGATCTAAAGGTTAGAGAATCTAAATGAATATAGCACCAACAATATGAATTCCAAGGGTGTTTTTAAAAAACGATACTTTAAAGTAGGTTTTAAAACATAGTGATTATGCTAATTTCCAATATGTTTTAGAATCTCTGGAAAATTTAAAACCATAACTTTTGAACCCTTTCAAATCTCAGAAACAAGTTCGTATTTCTTCTGCTTGTTTTTCTTATTTTCTTAACAGAGTAAGGAGAACTTAAATGACCTTTCCTTCATGGAAGGGCACTATATAAACTTCAACTCTTCATTCATATTTTTGATAGGTTTTCCATCTTGGGAAGGCCAACAAATCAAAAAACCTGCATCAATGTGCAGATATTTTACAGCCCAATCCAGAAAGACACTGAAATTTTCATATGGAGTAGTAATATATGACCTAGACAAGACCCAGACATAGGCTCATGAGAAAGACTGTGAAGCTTTAAATTATTTCCTTGATCACAGAAAAGAAATATGAGTAATCACTGGCATCCACCAACCCAGGATAGTCTTTGGGGGCAATCAGTGTACAAGAGGAGACAAAAAACATCTGGAAATCAGCATATTTTCGGCATGTTTGCACCCTGCTAAGTTCATATTTCAACATGTATACATGAATATGTGAAGGCACTCTATAACTCTGAGGGAAAAAGATCAGCTTATTCTCTTCCTTTGGGATTAAGAAATTTCAGCAGGTCTGGAAGGAAAACAGCTAAGAGATAATCTTCTCCATGTTTTCCAAGAGGTACACCAGCAACATGGAATAAAGGAGATTCAGTGCACATAATGGTACATTTTTATTTACTTTAAAATTATGTTTAGTATTTACCAGCAAATACCTAACTGAGAATTTTGGGAACAAAAAAATGAGTTTCTAACTCAAAGTAAGTATTCACTACTGACACATCTCCCTCAACTAATAGTTATAAATCTCTTTTTTTCATCCTGAAGGGAAGAGGAGAAAAAGAGTCAGAAGAGAGTAGAATTAAGATGATGAGAGAAGAAGAAAGAGAAATGGAGGGGGCAGAAGGAATATATAGGGAGACTAAATAGAGAAGAAAAATGGGGAGGAGATAAGAAGAAAGGAAAAGAGGAAGAGGAAGCAAGATAGTAATAACAGTAATGTTAGAACAATAGTTGCAATAATTAACAAGGTAAGGGGAAATGAGATAAAGACAATGTCCAAGAAGAATATGGAAGACAGTGCTGGTTTTGGCAGTGTTTCTTAAAAAATCATTGGGTGAGGGGCAGCTGGGTAGCTCAGTGGAGTGAGAGTCAGGCCTAGAGACAGGAGGTCCTAGGTTCAAACCCGGCCTCAGCCACTTCCCAGCTGTGTGTATAAGAGACAGTCACTTGACCCCCATTGCCCACCCTTACCAATCTTCCACCTATGAGACAATGTACCGAAGTACAAGGGTTTAAAAAAAATTAAAAAAAAATCATTGGGTGAGATGAATGGGTCTGGTTCCAAAATACATGGCAATAGGGAGTCCAGTAACTTGTGTGGAGTGATTTCCTTTCAAAGAATTTAAACAGAGACAAGATCCAATAACCTGTTTATTTGATTCAACTATTTGAGGACATAAACATTACTAAGAACAGATTGTTGCTTCATATACATGGTCCATATAGCTTAGCATTGTCTCAAACAATAGTAAACAGAGACTGTTTGTGTGAAGGCTTTCCCCTAATGTCAATTCTTTTTTTTTTTTTTTACACTCTTACCTTCCATCTTAGAATCAATACTGTGTATTGGTTCTAAAGCAGAAGAGTTGTAAGGGCTAGGCAATGGGGTTAAGTGACTTGCCCAGGGTCACACAGCTAGGAAGTGAATGAGGTCAGATTTGAACCTAGAACCTCCCATCTCTAGGTCTGGCTGTCAATCCACTGAGCCACCCAGCTGCCCCATCCCCACCCCCATATCAATTCTTTAGAGATCTCCTCCTAACTCTCTCCTGCAAATCAATTTCTTTTAATTTTGCTTCTATCATCTATCAATTGATCTTTGTCTTTTGTCACCTCTATTATTTATACTAGTGACTATACCACTACTAGACAGGTAATATATTTGAAAACTTTGGCTCCTATTATATAAAGTATTTCTTCTTATTTGTTTCCTTTTAACTTTAAGGGATGACAATAGTTTTGATATGGGGATTGGTGAGTCTATCCTTCTAGATTATAGTTAGGTCCTTTAGAGAAAGCAGTGTGGTATAGTAGAAAGAGTATTATATTTGGAGTTAGAGGTCCCGAGTTAGAATCTCAGTTCTGCTACTCACTACCTGTACGGTCACTTCAGTTCTATTCATATTCTTTCCTTAGTTTATAAAATGAGGGAGTTGGACCAGGTGTTCTTCAAGGTCCTACCCAGCTCTGTCTCTATGATCCTTCATGATTATATAAGCTTTGAACTTCACTTTCTGTCCTGGAGATGTAAATCTTTTCATCTGTCCTTAAATGGCTGCCTTATTCTCTGATACCATCACCCTCCCAAGAATGTAGGTGGTATTTTTTATTCCCCATTTTAGAGATTAGGTAATTGGGGCTAAATGAATCAGTTTAAGCTTCAAGATCAGTTCTCTAGCCACTATGTCATGCTGCTTTTTATTATCATTTAATTTTAATGATAATAAGAGTAACAGTAATAATAACAACAATAATAATTTTCTTTTTAGCTCATGATCCATAGCCTTTTCCCTTGAAGCCTTTTTTACCCAAGGGCTTCCAGGGTGACAGCTCTGAGGCCTGAGGTGATAACATTTCTGCCAGGATGATTAAAACCAACACAGAGGAATTTTAAAAAGATTCTCATTCACATTTCCTTTTCAATGAATCACTCAAAATGTTTGTAAAGATGGTATAGGAAGTGTCACAGAGCAAAGAAAGAAGGCTTTCTTTTATGTAAATGTTGTAAGAGAATCATCTTCACTCAGCAAACTGGGCATAAGGTTAAGTAGTTTTTGGCTTATCTTTTCATATATTTTCCCCCTATTTCTTTGACTATTTTCTTTTTCTGCTTCTTTTGCCTTTCTTCTTACTTCCGCTTTTCTTTCTCCCTCTCTGTGGTTATGCCAGGATTTTAAAGGCACAAGTCAATAGTTTTTTTGTGTGTCGTGGTTGCACCTTGCTATTACATGTCTCAGCTACACCTACTTTTCTAGAGTATTGAACAGGCCTGCTCCATTGGGCTATATTCAGAGGGGATGAGACCCTTAATGAAGTCTGGAGTTGGAGTTCATCCTTGGTGAAGCAAGACAATAATCTCTGGATACAGTTTCTTCTCCTTTTTTTATGACAAAGAATGCTGGGATTAGATCGAAGAGCCCATAAATGCAGAACAGTGTACTTGAATTTGCTGACAACAAGATGATGCACAGCTTTGGCCTTATGTGAGATTTATGGCCATGACTGCATCTAATGCAAAACTTAGAAAGAGAGAGAATGAATAAGGAAACTACGATTGCCCAAAAAGACTTCAAAATTATAAAGAAAGAAGAATTTAAGAAGAAATTAAGAGAAGATGAGTATTTTTGAGAGACGATTTCCCACCCAGGCTTTTAAAACATCTTGTGCAGATGATTTGTAAGAATCAAATATACATACATTAATTCATAAAGCACATGGCAAGCTTACAATCTTTTTTACATTTTTGGTGCACAGACCAATTGCATCCCCAAATCCCTCGGCAATTTGTTATGGGAAAATTTTGTCCTATTTAGTATCCTTGTAATGATTCCCAGAGACTTCATATAAACATACAAGAAAAAGAAAATGTTAACCCCCCCTCTCGTGATTCACAACATCGAAGGAGAAAACCACATTTCTTAAAGTTAGGAATTCTCACATCTGTTACTTCTCTTGCATTTTCCAGACATGAAACTCACACCACCACAAGTGGGACCCTGTCAATTCAGTCTAACTGGTCAAACAGATTGTTTGTAAAATACTTATAGCAATTTAATTGAATAACAAAAACCAAACAAAATCAAAGCCTCATCATATGACTTCTGGCATAATAATGCACTTCTTGCAATCCCCTAACAAATGGAATCTTTTCTGTCCATGACTGTCCATTTAAGTTTTGAAGTCACCAAATTCTAATCCCACTGTGAAGGTAGAGTATGCAACTCTGTGGTATCCTGTGCCAGCTGAGAAGAGCAGACACCAGGGAAAATTAATTGACAAAGATTAAATACATAAGGATAATGAGATTGCTACAAATAATTTGGCAAGCTTCCCCATATTTCATTTCTAGAACAAGCTTGCAAAAGAAAACGATGAGTTTTGTTTGCTTAAATATATAATGTGAACTGTAGGGTTCTTTGATTATTATTGTCCTCTCACTATTGAAAACTTTGAAATGGCACTTGGAATAATTTGGCATTCCATTTATTTCCAGTTGTTCTTGACAGAGTTCATTAGAGTTCTGTTCTGATCACATCAAATCATGATGCTTTTATTGAATGCTTACTATATATACCAGGCACTGACCTAAGGGGAATATAAATACAAACAGCAAGTTAGCCCCTGCCCTCCAAGAGTTTACATTCCAATGCGGAAAGGCAACACATAAAAAGAAGTCAAAAGGCTAGAGGGGGCAGGAAGAATAGGGAATGGGCATACCGCTGTGATAGAGAAGGTCTAGAGAGTCAGGAACGTGACTTGGAGAAGAAAGGAGATATAGTTGGTCTGAGCACCCTTCTCAAAACAGAGGTTCTGGGAGGAACCAGGTAATCAGAGGAAAAGGTTGTGGGGATTGGTGAAGTCAGGAAGACTGGAGTTCAAATTTGACCTCAGACACTTACCAGCTGTGTGACTGTTGGCGTATCATTTAACTTCTGTTTTCCCCAGTTTCCTCATCTGTAAAATGAGCTGGAGGAGGAAATGGCAAACCACTTTACTATTTTTGCCAAGAAAACACCAAATGAGGTCCTGAAGAGCCAGATGTGACCAAATGACTAAATGACAACTTGTGATGTGAGAAGTCCATAGATGAAATGAATTTCCAGAGTGAAGCTGGCATGAATGCACTACTTTTTAGCATCCACATAGTTTTATTGAGAGGAATTAATCGTCTATAAGTAGTAGCTTCATAGCTAAGTGTGGAATAGAGAGACGAAGTTGAAGAGCATCAAGGAAATCATACTTAGAAAGATTTAAAATAAAATGTTAACGAAATAGGACAAGACTAATCCAGTTCTGATTGACTAAGGTTGGAGCTTGTGGGCTAGCACAGAGGGCTAGTTATATTTCATCCACCTGGAATTTACTCCTCTTTAAATGATGGGGTTGGGGGGGGTTAGTTAGGTGGCTCAGTGGGTTGAGAGACAGGAGGTTCTAGGTTCAAATTTGACCTCAGACACTTCCTAGCTGTATGAACCCAGGCAAGTCACTTAGTCCCCATTGCCTAGCCCTTACTGCTCTTCTGTCTTAGAACCAATACACAGCATTGGTTCTAAGACAGAAGTTAAGGGCTTAAAAAAATGAAGGGGTTAGTTTACATGACTAGTAAGTTCTCTGTCAGCTCTAGACCAAAGATGTTAATCCCAACTGACATTTCTACCGTGCTTTCAAGGTTCCAAGTCACTTTATATACAGCATTTTGTTTTTTCCACAACAACCCTGTTTCAGATATGATTATCCCTCTTTTATAGATCAGGAAACCAATGCTCAAAAAAGGTAAGTGATCCACCCATGGCCATATGGCCAGTAGGTAGGATTTATAGAGCATTGGACCTGGAGTCAGGAAGACTAATTTACTAAGAGTTCAAATCCAACCTCAGACACAGTAGCTGTGTGACCCTGGGCAAGTCATTTAAACCCTATTTACTTCTGTTTCCCCATTTATAAAGCAGTCTGGAGAAGAAGGTGTCAAACCATTCCACTATTTTTGTCTGAAAACTCCAAATGGCATCAGAAAGAGTTGGATACAACTGAAACAAGTAAACAACACCAATAAAAGGATTTAAATCCAGGCTCCTCATTTCACCCTCCAATTATGCTGCTTCTATGCCTTCCTCACTCATTTATGCCTACTGAAATGTTACCTTGTCTTTAAGGCTGAGGGCAAATTTCAGTTCACTCTGATTAATACTGTCTCTGAACTCCTCCTGCATTTATATTCAATACCTATTGCCTTCTGAGTTGGGGAGTCTGGGCCAATTCATCATGATGAAGAGAAACGGCTGCTTCTGATACAGCTGCTTCATTGCATGGGGCTGCATCTGTGCTCAGTCATGAAATGCCGAATGGCCCTGAGACACTAATTGCTTAGTACCTGAGAACCTTGTTCCATGCAGAAGAGAGCCATGAACTAATTGACAAATTTGACAATGACTGCTCTGAATGTGCTTTTTCAATTTGTATTGATAACCTCTTTTCTGAGGAAAATCTCAAGATTTTAGGTAATTTCAGAAGAATATAAACTTCTTGAGGGTAAGGACTATCCTGTGCACAGCAAAGAACTTGGTGTATCTAGATGTTTAATAAATTGACTGATGTCACCACACACTCAGGACTGGGCTCTTTTGTTCAGCAGTTTTCATCATATCCTCTTGGACAGATTTGAAAGAGTTGTTAAATGTTGATGTCCAAGGTGCCATCTTTTCTAAAGATTCCGTCTAATATTCTGCCACCTTATTCACCACAAGCTTTTGCTCTTAATATATCTCACTGACATTCTAGAACTTCAGATCAATTATATCATACAATAACCACTTGAGATCCTAGAGTTAACCCAGTATGTGGGAGGGACAGATAACAAAGACAATAACGGAGAAATTCAAGTCACTCACAAGCCATCAACATAATTTAACAATCCATAAAGAGTGTCTTTTTTTTAATGGGAAAGCCACATTGTTATTCCATCAAGCAGTAACTATTTGTTAGATCATATTACATGTCACTTGTAGTGCTTTCCTTCAGAAATTCTCTCTCATTTACATAAAAAGAGAAGCTCAAATAAAATGAATTATATACATATAAGCTGTAGATAAATATACAGATGTATCTACTGACACCTATGTACAAAGAAGATATAGATACATACAGATGTATCTATATATATGTTCATACAAGACATATATAGATACAAGATATAGATATATAGATGTATCTATCCACATACAAGGTATATGTGTATATAGCTATATATTATGTATATGTCTGTCTGTCTATCTATCTATCTATCTATCTATCTTTCTATCTTTTTCTACACATATCTATAGTACATCCTGGCCAAATCCTTGTTACAGTAATCTAATGGCATTAGGTTACTTCTTCCTCACAGAGTCTGATACTTTGCTCACAGTCTTCCTCTCCACTCCAATTCCTGCCTTGAACTTGAGGCTATATTATATACAGCAATATCTTCCTGTTTATTAACCTCTTTGGCTCCCATGAATTCCATATTTATTCTACCTCATACACCTACACTATTGTTCTTTAAAAAAACTCACTATTTCCCACTACTGTTCTATCTTCATGATCTTGAATTCTGAAATCTACGATCCTCTCTCATATAATCTCCTCTTCTTCCAATTCAATTTCTGTCTTAATCCTTTTAAATATTTTTTATGGTCGTTAGAGAGCCATCCAGTAATTCTATTCCTTCATTCCCCCAGTTTATCACCCTTACTTTTTTCTTCAGTATCTCTGACTCTAGATTGATCATTTCAACCACATATGGTCCTTTAAAATTGAACCTCTTGCCTCCTTGTCCTATTGCTTCCCATATCTTACCAAATCAGAAGCCTCTTTACTCCCAATAGCCACCTTCTAATGGCTCAATAAATCCTATTCACATGCTACTGAACAAGGATAGAGAAAATCACACAACTAAATCAATGTGGCCATACAAATGTCTAATCTCAACCAGGTCCTCACTGGCAGGGCAATCCTCTTGTTTTCCCTGATTGACCCATTATCACTTAGGGGAATTCTCTTAAACCTTCTTTTCCTTCCTTGGGTCACCTACACCACCTTTTATCTTTTCTTTTCAGAGGACTTGATTGTCTTTTTTACTAAGAAAATACAACTCAGCTGCTATAAACTCCATTTACTGTCTTACTTCATATCTCAATCCCTCATTTTCTTCTCTTTTGGAAAGAGGTGGCTTTTATCTTTGCCAAGACCAACCCCTCTCTCTTTTTAATCTTTACTCTATCCACTTCTGCATTTCCCAGGACTTTGAGCCCTTGATCATTCTCTCTTTCATTTTCAATTGTTTATTATCCATTGGTTTTCCACTCCCCTTCCTGCTTACAAACACACCAGGTATTCTGAGCCTTAAAATAATCATTTGACGCTACCACCTCCTCAACCTGTCATCTCATAGTCCTTTCTTTTATAGAAGACCCTTAGAAAAAGCCATCTATGCTTATTTGCCTCTCTTTCTTTACCTTCCAATTACTTTTTGATTCTTTGTAAGCTTGTCTCCAAACCTACCACTCTACTGAAAATGCTCTTTTTCAAGGTTATTGAAAATAGATTAATTTTTCAATCTAGTGGCATTTTCTTATTCCTTATTCTATTTGATTTTATTTCAACTTTTGACTCAGTTGATCATTACTTCTTACTGGATACACTCTTCTTTGTTAGTAATTACCACTACTCAGGTCATCATTCATATACCGCCTGCTAAATGTGTGTGTGCCACCTAAGACTCTGTTCTGCGCTCTTTCCTATACTTTTCTCTGTTCTTTTTCAGTCATTTCAAAGGCTTTTTTGAGTTCAATTGTCACATTTTTAGGGATGGTTTCCAAATTTATATTTCTAGATCGAAATGTCCAAAAGAGAATTCATCAGTTTCCCTAAGTGCAATTATCTCTAACTTCCCTTTTTCTGTTATAAGGATATCACTCTTCTTCCACAAACCCAGGTTACAAGTTTAGAAACATTCTTGACTTTTATCTTTCCTTCACTGCCATAGTGAATCTACCTGATTTTATTTATTCTATGATTATAATATTTCTTGCATTTCTCCACTAACAAGGCCTCTTCTCTAGTTCGGGTCCTCATCACCTCTTGCCTAACTATTTCAATTGCTCATTAACTGTTCTGTCTGCTTCCAAGACTTTCTCCTTTCTCACTTATCTTCCTCAAGATTCCTAGGTCTGAGCATATCACTTCCATGCTCAAATTCTTCAGTATACCCTTATTGAGTCTAGGACAAAAATATATTTTTCAGTCTGGTATTTTTAAACCCTTTAAAATATGGCTCTTATCTATTTTTCCAGGCCTGATTTACTCCTGTATTCCTTTTCTTCATGCACTCTGTGTTCTGGCCAAACTATATACTACTATAGATATTTTACCTCCCATCTCAGAGCTTTTGAATAAAACATTTCTCATCTACTCTCTCTCTCTCTCCTTATTACTGCCTCTTAGCATTCTTAGCTTTCTTTGAGTCTTAGTTCTGGTACCCTCCTCATATGGAAAAGTTTTCCTGATCTGATCAGTTTCAGGGGTTCTTTTCTTTCTCAAATTATCTTGCACTTACTTAGATGTAGAAGCCCAGTAGATGAAGCTCTTTGAAGGGAAATACAGTTAATCTCAGCACCTGAAACCCTCTCTTGCACATAGTAGGTGCTTTATACATGTTTGATAATTGAATTAAAAGAGATATTTGGGACAAATATTGAGGTAATAAACATAGTACTGCTTTGGCACCAGTTCAAATGTGAATTTTAACATTTACATGTTTTACATTGTTTACGTGACCTTTCTGAGTCTCAGTTTCTCCATTTGAAAAATTCTATAATATTTATACTAAACATGTCTGTGATGATATACTTTGTGAATCTTTAAGTCCTATATAAATGTTATTTTTATTTATAATTTGGAAAAATACCACTATTCTTCATTACCCTCTTGTAAAATGCCAATCTAAGAATGGTGTCAATAACCCAAGATGCTCTAAATTGTATTATTAGAGGAAATTGACTGGACATCAAGATATAAAAGGTTTCTTAAAGCTCTAAATTTAGCAACAGAAATCAGTCAAGCTGAATTTTTAATGAGATAACAAAGATTTTTCTTTATAATTTCTATCTAGATTTATTAAAGCAGTTAATGAAAAGTATTTATTATATTTTTATTGTATGCCAGGCACTATTATAAGACAAAGAAGAATGTATATTGGATACTGTTCTATTTGTGGGTAATTCCTGCTTAGTTTTAGCTGAAAAGAGTCAGATTTTGCTAGGAATCAGAGAGAGATCAAGGGTGATTTCTACTTCTGTAATCAAGGTCCAGGGGTGAGTTGTGAGTGAGATAGGACCTCATCCAGAGGTCACCTAGTTGAACTTCTACAACATCCTTGACAAGCGATCATCCAGTCTCTACTTGCAAGTCTCCAGGAAAAGAGAACTCGTTTCATCCAAAGGCAGCCAATTCCTCTTTTGGACAGCTAAAATTTTAGGACAATTCCCAGTTCTATTGAGAAAAAAACCTCTCGGTAATTTCTACACTTTGGTCTTGATTCTGCCTTTAAGAGCCAGCCAAACAAATTAGCAAAAGAATTGCGTAAAATGATAGTCCCTCATATATTTGAAGGCAATGCTCATGTTGTCCCCAAGTCTTCTTTTTTCCCCAAATTAAATATTCCTAGTTTCTCTAACATTAAATTCACAGAATTGCAATGGGAAGGGTCTTCAGAGGAGCTCTAGTCAAAGTGATAGCTAATAAAGAACCCTCTGTTTAACATCATTGCAAAGGGAAAAGGAAAGGGGAAGGGAACAAGCATTTATTAAGCACCTACTGTGTGCTAGGTGCTGTGCTTAGTGTTTTACAAATATTATCTTATTTGGTCTATACTTTGTTTGAAGAATGATGGGGAAAGGGAAACCATTACTTGTCAGGATAGCACATTTTATTTTTGGATAGCTCTAATGTCAGGAATTTTTTCCTTCTATAAAGCCTAAATTTTCCTTTTATAACTTCCTCTAAATGATGCTAGTTTTGTTTTCTCAGGCTAAGTTTAATCCATCTTCCACACGATGGCACTGTTAAGTTCTTGAAGAGAGCAGTCTTGTCTGGGACTTGTTCCCCCATCTAAGACTTTCTCTTCTCCAGGCTTAACATCCCAAGTTCCTCCAACTAATGCATTGGCATTAGATTACAGACTTTACTTTTATCCCTATTAAATGCCTTCTTACTAGGTTTGGTTGAATATTTTATCTTGTCAAGATGTTCTTGGGTACCAACTATGTCATCCAACCTCTAAACTGTACCCACCCCACACTCACCTTCAAATCCTATCTTCATGTTATCTGAAAATTTGAGAAGAATGTTCTTTATGACTTTAAACCAAGTCACTCATAAAACTGTTAAACAGTTCAGTGCCAAGTATATACGCCTGGCCAAACACAAATTCCTGTAGTAGATGAGGATGTGATCTCCAACGTTGTTCGGCAGTAACAAAGCTTAGTCATGTTGGAAAAGTACTCATCCCTTTCCTAATTCCTGAGACCCAATTCCCACCCTCCAGTGATCAATTCACCATCAGTAGGACATAGACCTTGAGCTATTTATTCTTCAAGTGTAGAAACATAAGAGTAGAGTAAGGTACTGATTTCTTCAGGATGTTTTGGCTGCTATTCCTCAGGAACACATATCTGCAAGGACCAACAAAAGAACTTGACTTGAGAATGAAGGGGCAGTGAGTGGAGCCAATGAAGGTTCTTAAGGTCTCTTAGAAGATGTACATCCTTGATAGAAAACAGTTGGCAAGGCTGTTACTGAACAGAGATATTGGTAAAGTAGTATTTTTGTTTTTATATGAGAGAAAGTATGAGGAGCCAGAAATAGAAGAAAGGGGAGATTGATTTTTTGTTCATACAAAGGTGTTATTAATACTTGTAAAGAGGATATAGATGAACTGGGCACCAGAGTAAATTGCTTTGTCTTTGAATAGCCTCTTATTTCTGATTTGCCCCAGTGTGAAGATCCTTCTAATGGATTTTTATTTCTTGTGAAAGCAGAATGGTCGAAGAGACTCTTGGCAAGAATATTTAAACTTAGACATATGTAATTCTTTTACCTACTTTAACAAGTCATGAAACAGTAGCGCCTTAAAGGCCCATGTTGCTCAAATACTCACCAGTCAAATTTCTTTCTGCTTTTTCAGAGTTTTAAGAAGTCATATTTTTGGAGAATCAGGAAGAGCTACCTTTAGAGACTACTGCTAATATATACAGGTTACATGTCCAGGAGCTAAGCACTTAACCTTTCCAGCTGCTCTCTTAAGACTAGAGTTGCCAATCTGCATAAAGCCAATCAACAAACCTGATAAAAGGAGTATCTTCAATAGGAGATCACAGTGCTAATGAAATCACTAGTCTAGCCTGAAAAAAAAATGGCACTCTCATGGTCAAAATTTCTGATACTGTGATTTCTTCATCCAGAAGGGACTTTTAATGGTAGGGAGATGATCATGAAAAAAAAAAAACCTTAAAGCCAAAGATAGCCAATAACTAAAGAGATTTTATAAAGTTTAACACACATCAGAATTTCACACGTTACATATTTCATACCAATTAGACTTAGTGGTTAGAATTTTTCATTTTGGTAAGATGTCAATTTCTATTTTGAGGACATTAACTTTGCACATTAATTAATTCAGACCAACTAGCACAGAATTCTTTTTCTCTCTGTGGATTACATGCAGGATAAAAATTTCTCTACTATTGAAAATGTTAGTTTATGTAATTTGGGAACATTGCCGGAGAAGGGAAATGAAATACATGATTCTCTACTGAGAGAGGAATTGGATGTCACCCAGATTAAGCAAATGGCAGCTGTGGAGAATATTGAGAACTGCAAATCTAGTCTTAGGGGAGATTTTCCTCTAGGTAGGGGGTGTGAGGGACCAAGCCTACTGTGGGTTCTAAGAAAGCTGTGTGTGCTCATGTACATTCATGGCACTCAGAATGTTTGTAGGAACTCAGCGTTTTGCCAAATATTTTAATAGGGCCCAAGTTTTGAATGGGCTATTTTTTCCTCCATTCATGTTGGGAACATTTATTAAAGGGAAAAATACTTTTATATCCCTCACTCACCACCTTCACCCCTTTTCTTTTCCTATCTGAGACTTTCAGTGGTAGGGAGATGATCATGAAAAATAACCTTAAATAACTAAGCCATATTTTCATTAGAAGAAATATCATCTAAATTGATAAAAGGCTTTAGATTAGCATTTATCACATCCACATTCTTCTTGGTAACCTTTATATTCCAAGGCATTGCAACTCCTTCAGTATTTAACAACAATAGACATCTCTTTAGTGCCTTATGTACAAATGTATGAAGCTATATGTCATATTCTTTCCCCATATTTACATAGCACATCAAATACCTAATATTTGTCTATCACATTTGATCCTTACGATAATCTGGTGAGGTGGGTATTGTTATTCTCCCTATTTTACTGACAAGGAAATTGAGGTTGAAAAAGATTACTTAATTTACCTAGGATCATACAGCTTGAAAAGCTCCTCTCATTTTCTATTTTATTCTTTTAAGACTAGTATCGTATGCATTATGATATGTAGTAGTACCAGCAGTACTGGAGTGAGTTTCAGATAGATCACAGTGAACAGTGATAGTAAATGAATGTTTTCCTTTTGCTAAGAAATGGTATCAACCACAGTATGTTCCTCCACACCAACTTTTCATTATTCTTTGTTGTACTCAGGATAAAACATAAGCCAGGCATTCATGGCCCTCCTAATCTGGTTCTGATATGTTTTCCCATCCTTATTTCATATTATTTTCCTCCAGGCATACTATGTTCCACTTAATGTAGAGGTCTAGTCATGATCCTGACATGCCCCTCTGTCATCGAGCATTTGTATGCTCCATCCCAAATGTCTAGAATACTTCTTTTCACCTTCCATATTTTCTTCCACCTGTTGAAATCCTTCTCCTCCTTCAAAGCACAAGTAAAAGTTGCAATTGGGTTCTTTCTTCTCCAAGAGACTCCTTTTCATTCCCCTGTGGGGGAAAGAGAGTCCTCCTTTCCCCCAAATCTTTCATACCTTGCTGTTGTTCAGTCATTTCAATTGTATGCAACTCTTTATGATCCTATTTGGGGCTTTCCTGGTAAAGAAACTGGAGTGTTTTGCCATTTCCTTTTCCAGTTCATTTTATAGATGAGAAAACAGAAGCAAACAGAGTTTCAGTGACTTGCTCAGAATCACATAGCTAGTAAATGTCTAAGGCGGGATTTGGACTCATGAAGATGGGTCTTCCTGATTCTAAGCTCAGTGTTCTATCCCACTGTGCCACCTGGCTGATTGTTAAATATGTTTCAGTCTACCCACAAGCTCCTTGAAGTTAGGAACTCTGCCATTTTTTATCTTCATATTTTTTGCACTTAGCTTAGTGTCTGAATATAGTATGAAATGAATACTTTTGTTGAATTGAATATGCTGAAGAGGATATATAAACTGAGGGATATACAGGATACAAAAATCAATCCATAGTATTTATTAACTGAGACATTCACATGGAAGAAATAAATTAATCTACAGCATTTATTAAGTGCTTACTATTGGTCAGATGCCAGATGCTAGGTGTTAGATGTGAATTATATTCAATTATATTCCATGTAAGCAGGGCTGGGACAAGCTATTGCTGTTCCTACAGGTGTATCCCTTTTCCTGTCTTTCCTCTTATTTAAAAGCCAGTCTCCAATCCCCTGGCAGTGGAAGTGACTTCCTGTTGGTGAGGACAATGCCAAGGGGAATCCATTTCTCTATAAATCTATGAATTTTATAGTAGTGACTGGACTAACATCTGAATACTTGAAGGTTATTAGTATTTGACATGTTACTCCTTTGGGTCTCATAATAACTATTGGAGGCAAGCAGGGCAAATGCTGTCATCTCCACTTAGCAGATGAGGAAACTGAGTCTATGAGAGGTTAAACAATTTATCTAAGGTCACATAGCCTCAAACCTAGGTAAACTGATTGCAAATCAGTTGCTTTCCCCACAATACCTCACTCAACTCCCCTTTGAAGTATAATCTTTGCTCTTTTCCTGGAGGAGCTGAATTACCTTAAATTTAATTCTTCCCTATGTGTCTATGAGTTTACTGTATGGCCTGGCACAGACTTTTATTCACCCTTAATAAAAGAGTTTATATTTCTATTTGGGAAGATGTCCCTGATAATACATATATATATATTTTTTAATTTATATATATAATTTATTTATTTGTTTATTTTTTGTGCTTGGATCCCAGCACAGATCTAAAATTACAGAGGTTTTTTTCCTTTTTCTCTCTCAATAATTACACAAGGATGTGGACCTTAATGAAATAATATGTTATTACCAGGATACTGTTAAAAGTTTCTCAAAAGGGTACCCAAACCCAGAATAGGAAGAGAAAAGAATCAGTAGAAAATAAAAAGGGACAAAGACCCACTTCCTCTCCCTTCCCCAACTCCCTCCCCATCTGGGTCTATATTTTCCATTCAATGTAACCTAAGCATCTAGTGTTTATGTCACACTGGAAAACCTTGGGAGTGGTTCAGAGGTCAGACTGAGAAGTCAAGTCAGAAAATAGACATTTCTTCAAATACTTGGTGTTTCTATAGTGCTTTCTGTTTTTAACCAGACTGCAGCAAATTAACCGTGAGATGAAAACACCTTTTTCTTTTGTCATGGCCTGGACTTCATGAGGGAGGTAACAGCTGTGTGGGTAGTGATGGGGGGAAATGGGAATGTGAAAGGCTGGAGAAGGAGAGAAGGAAAGATGGGGAGTGATTTCCCGTGAAGAAGAGATTAGAGGTCCCCACAAAACTGAAAAGAGTAAAACATCTGTGGTTAAAGGAACTGATACCCCAGTAATTAATCATCTCTATGTAATTCTAACTCAGAGCTGTCCACTCCAGTGGGGTTTTGCTGCCCCAATGGTAAACAAAGCAGTTCCAGTAACAAAGATTATAAAATCATGTTACAGCCTTGCAAATACCCCAAGCTCCAGGAGAAGGCAGTGATTGTCTCCTATCTCTTTAATTCTGCTAGAAATGAAAAGTGTGGCACTGCAGAGAAAATACGACCAATGATATCCCTCTGTGCCTCCGTTTACTCATGTCTCACTTAGAAATTATTTGAGACCAACCAGTATTCAGTTTCTTGATACCCTCAAAATAGTAACTTGAAGAAGGAATTCCATCTTCTCGCTCCCCTACTCCATTGTTCTTAGCACAGTGCCAGGCACATAGCAGACATTTAATAAATGTTTATTGACTAACTTCAAATATCTGACTCAGAACACAGTCCATGGCTTTCTATAGAAGAGGAATGTGATGAATTCTGGTTGAAGTTTGTCAAGAGTAGTCTTGTTAGACAGTTATAGAATTAGATCAGTCTTTTCAGACGTGGCTAAGGGGCTTATATGTTTTGTTTGACTGTATGTATTTGTTTCCAGTGAGGGTTTCTATTTGGAGGGAGGGGATAATAATAATAATAATAATCACTAATACACACACAAATATATATTATATTGCTTACTATTTGCCAGGTACTACGTTTAATACTTTATAATTCTTATCTCATTTGATCTTCACAACAACTGTGGGAAATAGAGATTATTTTTCATTCCTATTTTATATTGGAGGAAATGGAGACAGAGGTTAAGCGACTTATTCAGGAACATACAGCTAGTAAGTGTCTGAGGCCAGATTTGATCCCAGCACTCTATCTACTGTACTACCTAGTTAGGTAGTGAATTAGTGAATTAGTGGGTAGTGATAGAAATGAAAAAAAAGCATAAATAACTAAAAAATATTTAGCAAACAAAGTACAAAAAAAGTGAATTTATTACTACCATGTTAAATTACAATAAATTAAGATTGCTTAATGACTTTTAGGATACCCTGTGTATGTGTTTGTGTGTTTGTTTTTTTTTAAACCATCACCTTCTATCTTAGAATCAATACTAAGAACTGGTTCTAAAGCAGAAGAGTGGTAAGAGCTTGGCAGTTAGGGTCAAGTGACTTGCCCAGAGTCACACAGCTAAGAAATCTTTGAGGCCAAATTTGAAACTAGGACCTCCACTCTCTAGACCTGGCTCTCTATTTATTGAGCCACTTAGCTTCCCCCCTATCTAAATCTTTAAAAAACAAACTGTGAGTCACCACAGTTCACAATTTCTCTTTCCCTCACTCTGACAATTGAAATACTTCTTTGTTGATGGTTGTCAAGTCCAAATAGAAGTTGTATTTTTTTGAGTGGGCTTGGAAATGTAGTTGGAGGAATTTCCTGGATTCAATATTCACAGAAATCACTGATATTTAGACCCCAGACTAATTGCTAGATCCTCTATATCCTATCAAGACTCTCTGTCTCTTCTTCTGAGTAAAAATGGGTGAAAAGCGCTCTGCCATGATTACAGAATGTAATTCTGGTAGTGATCAGATGACCAAAATACTAAAAATAGGCTAGAGTCAGAAAGTAGAATAATTTGCTTCCCCACTCCCCCCTTAACAGAGGATGTTGAGGGGAAGCACCAAGGGGAATAAAGAGAGATTGAGTAGGAGCAGCTCTGCTAAAATGCCTCTTCGCCTTGTCTGTGACCTCTAGAGTGAGGAGAAAAATCACAGATACCAAGAGGAGAGGAGCAGTAGCATTAGCCCTCTGGGAACTAGGAAAACAATCCTTGAAGGCTTTTCAGGAGAAAAGCCAAACAGCTGGTTTTAGTTGTTACAATCTTTATGACTAACCTATGATGGAGAGTTAGGCAAGCCCTACACCAATCTGGGAACTTGGTCAAAGGGGTGCAGAGGTGGAAATCAGGACCTTAGGGACCTTGTCCAATTTCCTAGTTAACTATGATTTTGGGCAAATGTTGGCTGAGATTCATGTAGCTCTTGGAAGCTTGTAAAATGATTTACTCAATACTTAATCCTTTTTTGGAGATGGGGACTATTATCAGTCCTATTTTATGAATGAGGAAACTGAGGTTCAAGTTGAGATACTAGCCCAGGATCACACAGAGGGTAAGTGTCTGAGATAGAATTGAAACTCAGCTCCTGTCTCCAACTTTAACACTTCATCCTTTTCTACGTCATGCTGCCTTTCAATCTAATTTCCCTGAAATTCATCTCTACATTTAGGAAAATAATGGGATATAAAACCTTAAGAGATCTCTGCAAGATACACTTTCTCTCCTGTGTTCTAAAGCCAAATCATTAGTTTATGTATTGATCACTCTGCACTTATAAGGTGATCATAATCTTCTACTGGTCTCATTAGTCAGTTGCAAAAACTGCTTCAAAAATTAATCATCTTTGCATCTGATTCATTTCCCTAATAGTGGGTTTCAGGGCTCGGTGCCAGTTTTTCTACTTACATTACTTTTCTCCTACCTACCCAATTTATATTGGTTAAGGAGGTTGGTCCTGCCTACCTCAGTCCCCCACCCAGGACCATCTTCTTTCTGCCATTCTGTTCCACATGGAGCACTCTCCCACCTTCAATCTGCTGAGCTTTCTCATCCTCCTCTCCTTCCTAACTCTCCAAAACCTCTGTGGAAAATCTCCCCAGATTCCCTTCATGGAATGAGGACTTTCAGCTCTTTCAAATCTCTGCCCTTAATAATGGTCCTCAGTTTAAACCTATCCATATCTTTTATAAACCGTGAAGAAGAGAGAAGTAAGAACCCAAACCCAGATATTCACTCCCTACTGTATGTTCTGCATATGTATCCTATGTGTGGTACACTGGCCAGGTCTAGCTAAGAATCTAAGGTCTTTGGCAGCTGGGTGGCTCAGTGGATTGAGAGTCAGGCCTAGAGACGGGAGGTCCTAGGTTCAAATTTGACCTCAGACACTTCCTAGCTGTGTGACCCTGGGCAAGTCACTTAATCCCCATTGCCTAGCCCTTACCACTATTCTGCCTTGGAGCCAATACACAGTATTGATTTTAATACAGAACATAAGGGTTTTAATTAAAAAAAATAATATAAGGTCTTAGAAGACAGATACTCTGGTGCTCTGGTATGTGAATATTTCCTATAGTGTTGAGCACATTGTGAGTGCTTGATAAATTTTAAGTGACAAGAAGAATAAATGAAATGAAATACCTGAAAGTGCTTGCTACCTAAGGGGAAAATACATTAAATAAATCTAAAGCATTATTATTAATTGAATGCCATGAGGTCTGATCTCAAATGGATTGAGCCCCAAGCTTAAAGGCCTCCATGGACCTAAACGTTATATTTCACAAAAGCCTCCTGATAAATGCTTCTTGGTGTCGCTCTGAGACCACACACACACACACACACACACACACACACACACAGGCAAAATGCTTTTGGAAATGAGTCACCAGAGATTTCAGTGGGTCCCCTGCCTCTCAGCTCTCCATCACTTCTCTGGGTTATTTTCATCCCCCATTCAGTTTTATCCAGTTCTCATATTCCTGGAATCTTTTATCTGCTTCTCTAATGTTCGCATTGAGATTTTTTATTTTAATCTTGGTATATGGCTGAATCTCTGAGGTAGGTGCAGTATGAGTATCAAATACCACTACTGAGAGTCAGGGTTAACTCCCTCTTTCTCTTGTTTTTCAGAGACCGTCTGGCAGTGAAAAAACCAAACCAAAACAAAAACCAACAACTCTTGTTCATTCTTTTAAATCAGGTTCATAACTTGAGTTCTGTGAACTTGATTTTTAAAAGAAGTATTTTAGTTATTATATTTTAATATAATTGATATTTTGTGTAATCTTATAGGTTTCATTTTATGTATATAAAATATCATTCTGATAAAGGAACCATAAGTTTCACTAGACTGCCAAAGGGGTCCAGAAGAAAAGAAAATTAAGAATTCCTCTTCTAAATGCTGAAAAATGAATGGAGTAATTCCTTTAAAATTATGATCTGAAACTGGGACATGGAGGGTCGACTAGGGGCCGAATAATCAAATCTAGATCTCTGAACAGACAGAATCTTTGGAACTAGATGCTGTTACAAGTCTGGCTGAGAATTGAGACTGAAATGGGGCTATGAGCTCATGGAAGGGCTGGCTTTTTATGGTTGTGAATGGCCAAGTGAACTTAGATACAGAATCTGAATCAGGTAATGAGAGCAACCTCACAAGCAACTCAGAGGCGACAAAACTTCCCTCTCACCTATTCCTGGCAGTTCTTCTTCAGACTAGTTATATACATAAAAACAAAAGGGGATGGGGAGAGGGAAATGGAGGAAGGCCAAGAGAGAGAGAAAGAGACAGACAGACAGAGACAGAGACAGACACACACACACACACAAAGAGAGAGAGAGAGAGAGAGAGAGAGAGAGAGAGAGAGAGAGAGAGAGAGAGAGATGTTCTGTCTATATCGCTATGACCCCCAGACATGAGTCATATTATTCTTCTTTTTTTTTAACCCTCAACTTATGTGTATTGGCTCCTAGGGAGAAGAGTGGTAAGGGTGGGCAATGGGGGTCAAATGACTTGCCCAGGGTCACACAGCTGGGAAGTGTCTGAGGCCAGATTTGAACCTAGGACCTCCCGTCTCTAGGCCTGACTCTCAATCCACTGAGCTACCCAGCTGCCCCCAGTCATATTCTTCTTAAGGACTTCCTGATCCACCCAATTATAATTTATTTGACATTACTTTGGATTGGCATCCTAGCCAAAGGATTTAGGATTTAAAGTGTTAGGGACTTTAAAAGTCAATAATAATAATAATAATAATAGTAAATATTTATATAATGCTTTAAGGTTTACAAAGCACTTTTCAACTATTTTCTCAGTTTATACTTAATTAATGTCTCTAAATTCCTCCAATCATTTGGATAGAGGACAAATTCCTACAAAATCTTCTGCTTATAGAAAGTTAGCACTGCAAGGGACCTGTTTAAACACTTTAATTCAATGGATGAGGAATCTAAGGTTCAGGGAGGTTACCTAGTTCAGGATCACATATTAAGGGTGCAGAAGAGGCAAGTCTAGAATTTGTGTTTTGATTCTTGACCTTTCTACATCATTGGGATTATGAGGATTCTCATACTGAGCCCTGACCCTAATAAATTATTTTTCTTTAGCAAATGAGAACCATTTTATTTTGCACCTGTGACATCCTAAAGGTAGCCTCTAGATTTTTATATTATATGTTAGAAGATCAATTAAATGAACTTGTCACCTAGATTGTCATCCTCTGGTGCGGCCTTTGTTGCCTCATATTTACTTTGTTTCTTCTTTACTTAAAGAGCTGCAAAGATTGCTAGGAAAAGAAACACTTAAATTTTATAAGTGAGGTGCTAAGAGTTTTTCACTGAAATATGGAAGTCTACGTTTGGGGTCTACTTTCTTTGGTTGGATTCCCTACAAACAAAATTGCCAGTTAATGGGATTCTGTCTTATTAGACACAAAAAATGATTTGTGGGTTTGTGTTCCATTTTTCCTTTTGGAAACTCAAAGTAGCACATTTTTCAAAATCAATTTCACATAGCACTCTCAACCCGTGTAGTCCTAGCTGTGACTTTTATTGCAATCAACAAGTTTGTTTTTGGTGTCAGTGAGGTCAGTTTCCCTGATTAACCTGTGAAAAGAGGGCCATTTTATTTTTCCATCACGAATCAGCAGAAAGAAGTAAATAGATATTGTAAAAGAAAATAAACTTAAGTTCTAGAACAGGAATTCTTGGTGGTTCTAAATGATGATGTATGAAAGAGGGGGAGAAAGTGAGGGAACAGTTTGATTTGCTCAGCCTAAGTTGACCCAGAAAGGCTAAAGAGAATGGAGAAATAGCTTTGACTAAGCAAAAATGACACAGAAGCCATAAAAGGGCAGCACTTGCAATATGCAATATCAAAGCCTTGTCTTAACAAATACATTGTCTGAATCAGAGAGACACTTAAATGGTGATAATAAAAAAGTCTTTCCTCATTCTGTTTTTCAACTGTCATTTCCCTCCTATTCATTTACAGTGATGTTAAGTCTCCATTTCTTCCTGACAAAGTATTTTCAGCGAGACTTAAATCTGCATTTCAGCCACGGCCTAAAGCTTTTTTGGCTGTCCTCTGCTCTCCTAGTTTTCTGATGGAATGCCAAGTCTATGGTGGTAAAATGGTTTTTGGAGAGCTGGGCTGAAAGACATTCACTCTACATTGAAATAGGCACAGCCTGTCAAGGACAAGGTAAACTCTCGTATCCTCTTTGAGCATAGTCACATGTCTTCTAGAATACTAAGAGCCATCAACTTCCCTCAAAGCCACTAGAAAGGCTCATTCATCCCGGAGTAGTCTTTAATCCTGAATTATAGGAAAAACCATTCGAAGCTTCTTGCCTAGGCTTATGATTCATGCCTCAGTTTCTCTCACTATTTCCTTCCCTCTCTTCACTCTTCCAAATCTCTGAAGGTTAATATAAATGTCAGGAAGAGTGAGAGATGACATAATTTTTATTTATTCTCAAATTCTGTCTGTGATCATATGTGCTATAACAAAAGCTAATGATATCAAAGAAATCAAATTTTCAAGATCTTATTTGCAATGTTCCATTATGGGGATGGTTGATGGTGGTGGTAATGGCAGAGGGTGTCATTTGCTAAGGACAGGTCACTAGACTTTTTATAGTACTACCAAACCTTTGGTTGTAAGGAAATATCCCTAAAGTCGAAGGCTCTTGCCTCTAATGTCTGTTGAATGTGCTGAAATAATATAATTATTGTGTGCTGCAGATATCTTTCTGTCTTTAACATTTATGAAGGAAAGTCAATTTTCACTCAAACTGGTTTCTTTTCATCTGGTTTTCTTTACAATGTTTATGCCGGAGGTTTATTGCTGGTAGTAAAGAGTGTCCAAGTATGTTATGGGAATAGCAAAATTCCCAGTGCTTTAAAATGAATTCCATAGGCCCCTGAGTCAGTTAAAAGCTGATTGATTATACACCAAATACATCCAAACTGGTATTTATAGAAGATCACATTTCTTCAGCTCTATCTGTCATAAGAGTAAACATCACATTTGGGACTTGTGATGCTAATATCACAGTCAGCCATGAGCACAAATTACTGCAGATTCTCTATGAAAAGAAAAGGGTATTTTAAGCCATTCTGTGATTTAATAAACAATGCATGCCAATGGATTTCTCTGGTGAACAAAGATTTAAAAACACATGTTCTGAGCGTGTGTGTGTGTGTGTGTGTGTGTGTGCGTGTGTGTAAAGAATATTTGATATTTTCTCTAATTGAAACATCAAAACATTACTCATGCATTATGGTGAAAAGATGTAGAGTTAAGGACAGACACATGGTAGGGAGAAGTATATGTATGTGTGAGTGCTTCTTCAAGTAATTTATTTTTCTTTTTCTTTTTTCTTTTTTTTTTTTTTTTTTTTTTTAGACCCTTAACTTCGGTGTATTGTCTCATAGGTGGAAGATTGGTAAGGGTGGGCAATGGAGGTCAAGTGACTTGCCCAGGGTCACACAGCTGGGAAGTGGCTGAGGCCGGGTTTGAACCTAGGACCTCCTGTCTCTAGGCCTGACTCTCACTCCACTGAGCTACCCAGCTGCCCCCAGTAATTTATTTTTAAGTGGAGAAAACAATGCTTCAATTCAAAGTCTCTCTCAGTACAAAGCTTAGCTAGTCAACCTGATCTGAGCTAGGGTACCTCAATTGGGCCAAAGCTTAGACTATGGTACCTTCCAAATCTAACCTATTTGTATAAATTTCTAATAACTATTCAGTTATCTATATGTGTGCCCCATGTTTATTCCATGCGGATGCTTTCTTAGATTCTAAAATTAAATTGAATTAAGTATTTCTAATGCCTACTATGTTCATGGCACAGAAGAAAAGGGTTGTTTTTAGCTTGTTTTGTACAGAAACTGGTATGCCTGAATATGCATTCAGATGCAGTAGACCCTGGAAGCCAATCTAGCCTTTCCATATTTATCTTCAGTGAATTTTTCAATGATGATGGCATATATGCAGTTTTGTTGGTCCTTGCTACTTAATGTAAGAATGGGACTTGTGCAATGGGGACAGGACCAAAGAAGCCAGAGAAGGCAGTTGTTGAGAGTTGCTGACAATTGAGACCAGAGAGGATGCTGGGAATTTCTCTGAGGAAGAGGAAGGGGAGAGGTCTTCAGGAGGAGGACTGAGAAGAGGGAGGAGGAGGACATCTCAGGTTGGATCCAGTCTTGAGGGCTTCCTGAGGATCTTTCTTTTGGAAATTGAAACCCTTATTCCCTGATCAAAGCCATTCCATTGCAACTTACATTAAGACTTCAACCATCGTGTCAGCTACGTTTGGACTCCATTTTGGGAGCAATCTCTTAGTCTCTTTCACCCATTTCCCAACCTTGCTGAGAGACCCTTTTCAGCCAAATCTTACAATTATAGGAAAGGGTAGAAACAGAAAATTAGAAATAGAAATAAAAAAAGGGGTAAGGGGAGAAGCTTAGAAATGGGAATCACTAGGGTTCCCACCTAAGTGACAGACCCCATAGAGATAGTGAAGAAGGCACCCCAAAATCCCTCTCCCCTTTACCCCATTTCCCAATCCCTTATTTGAGAATAATAAAAAGCCATTCAACAGTCAGATAGTGTTCCAGTGTGCCTGAAAGACAAGGGAGAGGGGAACTACACTTGGTCTGGCTGCCTCCATCTTGAAGCCAGACCACCCTCTGTGAAATTAACTGACCTGGGGGAGGTTTATGTGAACCCTGTCTTTATTCAGGATCAGATGGATACCACAAACCTCCTGTTATAGGGAAGCCTTGCCCCTAACTCCTGTGGGGTGGCACAACCATCCAGGTCACCCAGTTTTGGGATGACACCTCCTTAAAATCTCCCAGTGTATAATCAGCCCCAGGGGAGTGGTGGAAGAGACACTCACCACATAGACTTTATCTCCCTTCTATGAAATATCCATTACTGGCCTTTTTAATTGTTACATCAAGGAGGAATGAGCTGAATAAAACTGATATTAAGGGAAATTAGAAAGTTGCAGGAGAAAGGCTGCTTTTCAGGAAAGAGGGAAGAGGACACATTATGTTGGAAGAAGCAAACAAGATGTTATGCCTGGTTAAGCCACAAGTCATGAAATAACCAAATTCAACAGGATAAACTAGAAGCAAGAAAGAAGTGTATAGTGGCTCTAATGCTAGAGAAGTCAGCATGGAGACCAGAAGGAACCACATTAAAAGGGATGCTATAAGTATCAGTAAATAGATACTGTCTTACCCAACCTCACCATTCAAGAGATCTCTCTTTCATGGCAGAAGCATGCTAGCCACACCTACACTCCTTGCTATTCTGTGGGCTTAAAAAGGCAAGATGTAGTCTGCACAGTATTATTGGTTTCTCTAAGTATTCCCATGTTTGGGGACTGAATTATACTTGAATGAGATGTCTATTTGGGGTTAATTCCAGTCTAGAAATTAGGAAAGGGCTTTGAAGTCTAAAGGGAGAAAAAACCATATCAACATGCTATAAAATGCAGATAAAATCCACAAAGTCATATTTTGTGTCTAAAAGTGTGTCATTTCATTTTTATAGTACATTTAGAGGTCAATAAAGTCCTTGTGCAAATGCCTCCAAGTTTAAAGGGGAAAAAAAAGCTAGTCAGAGTTTGAAAAGGGTTTTATTTGGTAAAATGGGTTTAGCCTATCTGCTCTTAATAAAAGCCTGAGCTGGAGAATTCATCCTTTGGTGCTTGTGCCACGGAATTATTAGGCTAGCATAATCCATACCACCCTCGAAGCAGGACTTAAAGCTGTGGTGTGGATAGGGTTTTGGTTTCCTCACAAGAATTCTGAAGGAGAGTGATGATTATGTCTTGTTCCTCCCCACCACACATTCATGACCTTGCCCATGCTGGATATGTGGATCTGTCTTCTTTCTATTTGTTCTATTCCTCCATAGGCTGGAAAGAACAGCATGGCACAGATGCCCACTGACCACTGACAGGGAACTGAAAAATGCATATGAGGAATTGGAAATTCTTTTCCAGGCTTCCTGCAGTGAGATACCAATGAATAAGACTTGTACATTCTCCAAGCCTGTGGAATAAGCAGAATATACTGGAGCTCTGCCATTGTTTTATATGTATTTCTGATGATAATTCACAACTAGATTCATCAACCACAGGCATCCTAAGTGGAAAGAAGGTTGTGACAGACGGATCTTCTCACTACCCCATACTGCTGTCATTGCCTGGGGAAATGCCGTCACAGAGGCTGAACATGCTGGCTTTTTACCGTTTCATGTTTTCTGCTCTGGAAGCCCACTGCATTTTGCTGTAATCATTAGCCAAGGTTTCAGTGAAAACAGAATGGGGGTGTCTCAGTAGGGATTTCCAGCTAACAGATAAAGTGGACTCTGTCAAGATAAGCCAGTCTACAATCTGAAGTCTTTGGAACAATGGCCATTCTTGTGTTGAGTCAGTCAAGGCATAATGATTCAGATGCAGTAGACCCTGGAAGCCAATCTAGCCTTTCCACATTTATCTTTAGAGAATTAATTGAAGTGGAGGAGCTGGCTTTCAATTGCTATTGAGGGTTTACTTTCTCTTGTTCATGCCAAGCAGAGAATGAGTGGTGGGCAAATTGGTTTCTCCTAGACAGTGACTATGGGTCTAATAAAGCCTTTTCTTAGTAACCATTTGACATCCTTTAGAAATGCAAAATATTGGATTTAACAGGATACAGACTCCTTGAATTGGCTTTAAAATGTCATTACAATTTGACATGAACAGACAGGCACTTTCTCTACTTTCCTCCCAAACCCTACAACAAACATCCCAGAGCAGCTTGAAACGCCAGAAAGTAAAACGTGATCAAATATTCTTATTTTTCTAACTGAAACCAGTACTAACTACAGGGATGAAAAGACACTGGAAACTTAGTTTATTTTTATAATTCTGTTTCACAGTCATAAGAAACAATAGGTATTTTGATTTACTTGTTTTAGAAGATGCCATTTCTCATGTTTATTATTTCTGGCTTATCAGCATACATCAGGAATTACTGACAGCTTTATAAGGATCTTGCACACAGATTACACATCTGCTGGTTATCCCCCTGAAAGAATGATGTTGCATCAAGTGTAGACATAAAGCAGGTGAGGAGATCATCTCAAGGTTTGTGTTCACCCTCATTTACTCAAGAAGTGACTTTGATCCTACAGTGTTATCTTTGAAATTAGGGGAAGAGATGGACTAAATCTATTCAACCATTAAATCAGCAAATACAGCAAAGGACCTTGTGTAACAACTGCATATCCATGCAAAACATTACTGATAAAGCAGGAGGCAGGGTAGTTCAATGGTTAGAGATGCTAGCTCCATAAGAAGGCATTGGAACATCCATAATTATGTTGCAATGACTGAATGGAGGCAAGGTTGTGAACGAGGTGAATTTCTCTAACACTAAAATCTCCTGCCTTTGGTGAATGCAACCCCACTTAGCAGTCGGTATCCTGATGCTGCTATCTGGCTACTCAGCCCCTCTGGACATGAAAGTCTCTTTTCCTTGCAAAATCACACGCTTTTCATCAGTTTCTTCATATTCCTGTTGTCCCTTCAATTCGGAGAGGATATGATCAACTAAATTCATAGGTATTTGCTATTGATGGACAGCAGCTTAATGTATTAACCCTCTTTGGGGTAACTGAAAAGGGAGCAATGGCTTTTATCCTCATACGGCCTGATTGTATGAACTAGTATGGACACCAGTCTAATATAAGTTTCTCATACACTTTTTAGCTCTAAAGAATGAGCTGTTTGTAGAGTTCATGGTTTTGTCTTTGAGGGTAGGTCTTTGCCAAGATACACCTATATCATGGTGTGGTGATAGCACTGTGAGTCCATTTTCATATAAGAAAAAGACCTGGGAAGTCATCTGGTTTATTTGCTCATTGTATAAAGCTGAACTTAGTAAATTAGGTGTTCCTCAAATATCTAGAGTCTATGGGTGCTTTACTATTATTTAAATCAAAGAAGGCAATTAGAATGAATGAGAAAAGAATAATTGACAGCACCAAAACATTAGGAATCACTTCAACCTCTTATTGCCCCCACTGGTATTATCAACTCCCAGCACTTGATAGCTGAAATTGGTTTGCTCTTACCACTGGTTGGGTATTCACTTGGCATAAAAGGGAGGAAAAAAAAGCGAATTGACTCAAATTCTAACAGCTAAAGAGCTAGTTTCCCAGGCTGACTGCACACTGAAACACCCAGTCAGAACACTGGGTCAGAATTTTAATCACTTTCCCAGTGGCTCAGTTTTGTGCAAAGACTAAATTGAGAAACTCTGACATTAGGGAGGGATTTAAAAAATGATCATGAGCCATAAATAAATAACAGGCATTGGGCAAAAAAAAAATGACTGAATTATTTGGATAGATGCAGCAATTAGTTCATTCTAGAGGTAATTAGAAAGGAAAAGTGGAGATGGAGTTCTGAGAAACTGTTCAGAATGATGGCACAGACAAATGAAAATGAAGGTAGAGAATAAGAAGACCAAAGCTTACACTATGTTGCATTGTCCGCCAGATAGTCCTCTGGGAAGCAGGAGGAAAACAGATTTAAAGAAAAAAGAAAGATTATTCTACACGGATTGCCACAGAACAAATAGTACGTTTACTTATGCAAACTGGAATTTTGGCCTAAATTTTCCCCAATGAACAAGCAACATGTTTGGGAACACGGCACATTTTGAATACATTCTGGAGTCACACTATGAAAGAACATTTCTCGCATGCTGAGATTGACTTTAAGGCAGTGAAATGTTTAGTTTTTAGTTTAGTTTTTTAAATTAAAAAATGTTTTTTCAATCATTTAAAACTACAATACACTCAATACTAAATATATCCCTAATAAGTGCTATTTAAAACATGCTTTGCCATGATGATGAATTGGCTGGAATTGGTTTGACTGATTGTTTTCAGTACCCTTATGCCATGCTGACCTCTAATTTTCTGAAACCTATAGTTGACTTTTCCAGAGGATAGTCCGGAAAGGTCTGAACCTATATTTGCTCAATGCTTAAAATATAGTTGCTCCTTCATACCATTTGCCTTCATCCTGTATATAGATTTTTTGAAAAAAATCACTGTTGTATATTAATATTATTTGATATAATTTGTGGATTAACAGTTTAAGAGAGAAATTCAAGTTCTTGCCCAGTAGAAATCAGCTGCTGATAACTCAGTTGAGTACCAATAATGGACTCCTGTGACAGAAGGGCCATGCGGATGAGCATCATTAATGAGCAAAAGATACCTAACAGTCAACTTCCTTTACCAGATTAGATGGAGGTAGGATCAATCTTATCAATAAATCAGGGCAGTATGGCGACATTTTGTGATGAGCTGATTTTCTGCCTACAAGCTGAAGTTACACTGTACTCAAGAATTAATAGATAATAAAAATAACCTTGGTGAAGTTTTCCTGATGGCCAGTAACTATAAAAAACTATTGTCTATACATCCTGAACCTGGGCCATAAAATGAATAATTGGCATAGATAAATCAGTTTGTTTTTATCAAGAAAGAAAATGTTAAAAACATTCCTCTTTTCTGGTAAATTAAAGGGGTTACTAAATGATGGTATTGGTGTTTTCTTTGCATTTCAAGACAAAGCAATTTTTTGGGAATACTTATCACCAGAATTTCACTTATCTTGAGGAGAGGGAGGGATTCTTTAAGAACCAAAATCCATCAGCATCAGTCTACATAACAGTAATGCTGATATAATTTACATGATTAAAGTGCCTTTCCACTAATTAAAATCCTCATATTAATGATTACATTAGAATCCATAGTCATTACTTCAAATGTCTTGAAAAACAATTTCACAAGACATTTATGGGACAACATCTGCATTTTTGGTAAAGCTAGTTTGATTATTGTAATATTCATTTTTAAACTATCCTTTGAAATGGGCTAAATAGGTAAAATGATACATATATCTTTGGACATGGCCAATGAGGGAATTTATTTTGTCTAACTATTCTATTTGTTACAAGTTTTTTCCCCCAAGAGAGGGGTAAGTGGGAAAGAGAGAAAATAAATGCTTGTCAAATGAAAATAAATTAAGAAAAAAGAAGGAAAAAATCTCTTTATTGCTTAGTCAACTAGAGAAGTAAGCATTAAGAAAAATAATGCTTCTTTACAGCGACATACTTCTTGGCAGTAGTTAAAAACATCTTTTAAAGAAATGGAGCATCTACAAATTGGCCTAAGACACACTTTGTTAATATTCAGTCAAATGAACTGTAGTACAGAATAATCTTAGAACCATAATATTAAGCTAGACAGGGCCTTTGAGACCATCCAATCCAATCCCTTTTTTGAAAAATCAGTCCACTTCACCAATGCTCGTTTTGATGAATTCAGACTGTTAACTGGTTATGAGTTGGAATGGATAAGTTCTGATTGGTTCTGAGGTACCATCATCTTCTCATTTGGGTCATATGAGACATGACCTTAGTCTAAGATAGATACGAGCAAGAAATAATATGGAACTAATTTTTCTTTTATTGATTGATACATGTAATTTTCAGCAGGGGTGAAGGTGGTAGGAGAAGGAAGCTCTCTTCTTTTGAGACTAATCTATTTTTCTAATGGAAATAGCAGATAGAGGCAAAGCCACTGGACTTGGAGTTGGGCAAGGAAGCAAAGTGGTCAGGGCATCTGTACTGTTTGGCTTCCCAGCATTCAGGAATGCTGGGGAAACAGAGGAATCAGTGTTTTACCTTCCCACCATGTTATATCATATAAAGCCCAAAAGGTTTGAGGCTGAGGGTTGAGACAACTATTCCACTTATCCACTATTTGCTTAGGATCTCTCCCCACAAGAGTAGCTTGCTTATATTCTCTTTAATATTGGTGTAATAGCCTTTTAATCCCAAGAGCCTCAGTAAACAGGATATCAGGCATGGTGGGGAATACAAATTGCTAATCTTTATAGTTTAAGGATGTTAAACTTTGAATCAATAGTTAAAAAAAATTCATACTTTTATAGTCTTACAACTTAATTGCCAAAGGAATCTCAAGGATTATACCAAAATTTAGGTTAGGATAATAGAAAGGTTCAAATCTCAGCTCTAACACTTGTTAGCTACGTGACTCTGCACCTCAGTTTCCTCATGTGTAAAATATGGATAAAAATACTTATATTGCCTACTTCATTGGTTGGTAAGAGGAAAGAGTTAGCATTATATAAATATGACTTATGAACATTATCAATATTATTAAAAATAAAATGTACTTAGTGATTCAAATTCTCATCAGTAGAATTGTTATCTTCTAAGTACATGGAGTAGTCATTATTGGATGTACATGGTGGACAGGAAAGACAATTTAAAATCAGTTTTGTGATATTTCTAGTAATTTGAAAATGTTATTAGCTTTGTGATTTTCATTATTATCACTAAAAATCTCTTTGGTATTTGCAAAGAGTCAAATTTCAAATACCATATTTCCAATAAAATTCAGACATTCAAAACATCACCAGTGTGATATGGCATAGCCATTAATTTGCTAGATTGTTACTAGATTGTAAACTCGGTGAGGGCAAAAATTATGTCCTTTTCCCTCTTTGCACAACTAGTGCCTATCCTGGCATGGTGCACTGAATATCACAGATATATTATAAATGTTTCATTGAAATGTATTGTTTTTGGACAAATGATTTGTCAGGGTCTATTTTACTTTTTGAGTTAGAATAGTTGGTTTCTTAATTTTTCCTTTGGTGTGATTCTATAATGGCGGCAAAAATATTTCTGCTTTCCTTTTCTTCAAATGCAAAGAATTAACTTGTTTTTACAATTCTTCTAATGTTTTCCCTTAAACTGATTTCTATTTTCATCAACTACATACAGGTAATGAATATATATCAATTAATTTAATTTAACTTTATGAAAATTCAAGAAATCGGAATTGCCTTTACAGACTAGGCGGGAGCTAACAAAAAAGAGAGAAATAAAAGACAATAACAGGCTCTTCAATTATGTTTTCAGAATCAAAGTATAGACACACACCCACAAGCCAGGCTGAATAAACAATTGGACTCTGTCATTTTGAAAACAATTGGCCCTTGATTGTTTTTAAAAATAACAGGTTCGACTGAATTCAAACCTATTCTCACAAGCATGGCATACCCACACAGCCAAGGTGAATTGGAGGGCTGAGACAATTTCCTAGTTAATTCAGTTACAAAAATGTGGTGCTGCTGAAAACTTGAATTTTATGTGTTTAATAATCAAGGTGGAATCCACCAGATAATTCACCAGGTAATTGCCTGACTTGCCAATCCCCTTTGGCTGCTGTGGCAAAGCCTTTCTGTTGTTGTTAGACCTTCATAAAAAGAAAGACTGAGCTTTATTTGTATCAGGAGCAAGTGCAACCAATTTAATCTCACTGGTTTCACCCTATAAAGGGATATTAACTGAAATGCTAAAGTAATTCATAACAGGTGTGCAATAAAAGTGTATTCACACTGAGCAGCACTCTATTTCTAAGGTTACTCAGATGTTATTCAAATGCTTTATTGACCCTGTTTTCATCTGTTAACTTTCCATCAAGATAATTGGTAAAGCAGTATTAATAATGGTAAAAATTAAATAAATACTATTGGTTACACTGTAGAAATCAGGATATGAAATAACTAGGAAGCATTGCCTTGAAATGATGAGCTTTTAATTTTAATTTCTCATAAGATCATCTTATTTTTAGTTGAATTAAGAATAGTTTTTAACTGATTTCTGCATGGGTGGGTAGCATTTATCATTGAGGCCTGTTGAAACTTGGATCCATGTATTAAATGGTACCATGAAATAGGGTCTGTTTGCAAGAGGCTATCACTTTCTGAAGAGATGGGGACCCCCCTAAAATAATGGGTAGAAATATTGTTTATGGGGACCCAGGCCAAGGACTTTTACATATGAAAATTTAATGGAAGCAAAAGTTGTAATGAAGCTTCACTGTATCATAATTGAATAAATAGCCATTTAAAAAAGAAGAACAGAAGCAAATGAATAAGAAATGTGCTATTTTAATTATATCTACTGAAAAACGGGTAGCTTAATCTCCAAATTAATATTTCAGAAGAGCTATGATGTAGAAAATTTGGTCACTGAATGGGTGGATTGATAGGCATACATTTTCTTGAATGATCTAATTTGCAACCTAAAAGAATGTTCTCATTACTTTTCAAAATTCTTATTAAAAGCAAGACTAAGCTCAACCACTAAGCAAGATAAGATGTAAGAGTAATGTGACTTTCACGGCCAACTTTTTTGAAATTCCATGATACTTTCTACGAGGGTGTAGAACAGAGATTTCCAGCGCCCATCAGCCCTCTTCTACTTACCAGCCTGTCCAGACTTGTGCCAGCGGCTGTCGTTGGTCTTTCTTCAGGATTGTATGGTCTAAAGCGGGTATTAAAATTTTCAGGAGCTGAGCGGGATGACCTCAGAGCAGGAGCAGGCTTGGGCTGGCCACATCCCTGAAAGACCTGGAAGAATGATTATAAAATCAACACATGTCTCAAAAGTGACCAAAGAGCATTTTTTTTAGAAGTTCTTATTTCTGGATTTGTTGAATTCAGACTTGGTAACTGTCAATGGCCTCAGCAGGATAGTAATGGGATAGACATTCTTTGTCATTAGGTCTGACCTTCTTAAAAGGACTACATAACTTCTGGATATGGGCTATATGGCAACATGAAATGAGACCTTTCATTTTGTTGTGAATAAAAATAATTTCTCTTGACACATAACTAATAAAGGATTTGTGATTTCAAAACTGGGAGACTTCTTGCTTCGGAACTCTTTCAATCAACTCATTGAAGAGTTGTTTGGTGGGGAGGTCCCTGAGGCACACAATTGTTAAGAGATTTGCCTACCATGGTGCAACTAGTAAATATTAGAGATGGGAGTTGAATGAGACTTACCTATTTCCAATCCCCATTGACCTTATCTATTATTCCAGGCTGTTTCTGCTATGGTTTATGAATGTCAAAACCTTAACTTTGATTCTGGTTTCCATCAGGGTCATGTAGGAAAGCAGCCACTTTGTGATGTATATAATCTTGACATTGGATCAGGAAACTCATGGACATTACCACTTTCTGGTATATTTTGAGCATATTTAATTTTATATTGGAGGATTTAGGGCTAGGAAGGCTCTTAGAGACAATGACATCCAATCTCTATAGGGTCAAAGATTCGGGACTAAAGGCATCATCAAGATTATTTGGTCCAATCCCATCATTTTAAAGTTTAGATAACTGAGGCTCAAAGAGTTTAACTGACTTGGCCATCACATAGATTACAAATAAAGGGATTAAACCCCAAACCACAGACTCCAGATTCAGAAGTATTTTTCCCTATACCACAAAGCCTCTCATATTTCTACATAGGAGTTGAATCTATTTCTATATGTTTTCTTATAAACTTTTCAAGATGATTCATGTAAGTCAATTCATAATTTATGTATATAATTTAAAATAATCTCTTCTAATTTTTCATCCCACACTCTATAATTTGACTCAAAAACATATTTCATGAAAGCAAATGATATGATTTTACTGAAGTGTCTAGGGAACTATATAGTCTTCTTGAGGGTCATGCCTGATGATAAATCTGCTCTTGTGGCACAATTCTGTTTTGCTCTGTAATAATAATAATTCCTATTTTGCTGTCTTTAAGAGGCCAGTGTTCTGCTGAGTATAAGCACTCTGTCTTGACATTCCTAGGGACTGGTTTAACACAATATTGATTATTCTTCCCTCATACTGTTTCTAAAGTTGATTGGAATAAACTAGTGTGGTAAAGATAGTGGGCTCTATTCCCACTAGCACCTAAATCATTACCCAGTGGCAAGGTAGGTGCTGATGGAAAGCATTAATATTTTCAGGTCTCCAGGGTACCATTTAGTATATGGTTTTAGATTGTTCCTAAAATGACAACTGACATTTTTGTATAAAGCATTAGCTTGAGCAATCTAATTGGCCTTTCCAGGAGTTCAGTAAAAGAGAACATAAATTAGGGTCCTGAAGGAGTTAACATATTTTTCTCATGTGCCCTCTGGGAAAAATCTGGATCACAGAGTTACCATGAAGTCAAAAGAACATAAAATGCATTGCCACAACATTAGTGATCTCAGGAAGAGACTTTATCATAACTTAGAATATTTTTTCATTTATTTTGACATTTTTCTGTGTTTTTGATAAGTATAGCCTTAGAAATAAGGAGAAAATACATTTTTATAAGTAGAGGAGTCTTTCTCAATTTATATTTAGTACTTGTAATTTCTATTTCAGGATTTAGTAATAGCTGGGATTACAAAGTGGATAGAGTGCAAAACTTGGAATCAAGAAGTCCTAAATTTGAATCCTGTCTAAGATATTCTGTGTGATTCTAGGCAACTTGTTTAACTTCTCTTTCCTTCAGTTTCTTCTTCTATAAAATGAAGATAATATCATCTCAGAGTCAGCTAGGTAGCACAGTGGATAGAGCAATAGCCCCAGCATCAGGAGGTCTTGGGTTCAAATCTGGCTTCAGATATTTCTCAGCTGTGTGGTCATGGGCAAGTCACTTAACCCCATTTGCCTAGCCCTTCCCACTCTTCTACCTTGGAATTGGTACCTGGTATTGATTCTAAAACAGAAGGCAAGAATTCTTTTTAAAAAGATACTATCAGCTTCTACCTCACAGAGTTTTTGTTGTAAGGATCATATGAGTTAACATACAAACCTCAAAGCATTATGCAAATGCTCACTTTCATTATTATCGTCATGACTTTTGTTTTCAGACATTTTCAGTGTAAGAAACTCTGATTCCATAAATCAAGTTCAAAATAAAGACTGAAGTAATGAATGACATATTGACAAACAAAAGAAATAGTTCCTGCTTTTAAGCCATTCACTAATATTTAAGTAAAGGTTAAACTAAAATTACAGCTGCAATGCCTCACATGGAAGGTGTTCAAACAGGTTTTATCATAGCATTCTCCAGAAAATTAATAATAATAATCACGGATATTTGGATGGTGCTTTAACGTTTACAAAGCATTTTTCATTTATTATGTTGTTGGGGCTTTATAATTAATCTGAGAAATAGGTACTATTTTATTTTATACATGAGGTCCAGATCTTGTCCCCATGGTATTTTACTGTCAGCAAATGTCAGAGGTAGGATTTGAATTCAGGACTATCTGATGCCAGGTCCAGGATTCTATCCATTATATCATGTTTATAGTAAGAGAAATATACTTTTCTTAGTGGCTTGGTGACACAGTGGAAAGAGCGTTGGGTCTTAAGTCAGTAATACTCATCATCCTGATTTCAGATCTTGCCTCAGGCACTTACTACTTGTGTGACCCAGGGCAGGTCATTTAATCCTGTGTTTGTCTCAGTTTCATCATCTGTAAAATGAGCTGAAGAAGGAAATGACAAACCACCCGAGAATATTTTCTAAGAAAATCCCAAATGACATCATAAACAGTTGGATATGACTGAAATGATTGAACAACAATTTTAATGGAAAAATATCCCAGTCTTCACTTCTGGAATTTGGATAGAAAATTTAACTGGGAGACCTCCTTTGAGGGAGTTTGTATCTTTGGAATAAAAGGACAAGATGAACAAGCAGGCTTTTTTTCTTGACAGTCTACTCACTGCAGTTCTATGTGAGGGAGGAAACAAAAATGGTCTGTTGGCTTTGGAAATTCTGCAATGTGCTAGCCATCTACCCTAGATAATATTTCTATAGAAATTTTAAGCCTATAAAGAGCTTTCCATATATTATCTCATTTGATCCTTTCAATGATGCTGGGAAGTTTGTTGTTGTTCAGTCTTTCAGTCATAACCCCATAGACCAGTCTAGGTCCATGTAGGTAGGTGCTATTATTACTCCTGCTTTACATACAAGAAAAGAGAATTTGAGAGAGGGCCAGTGAATTGCCCAGGGTCACACAGCTAGTGTTCACACAGGTGATTTAGGTCTTCTAGCCTCCAAGTCCAGTACCCTGAGAACTGTGTCACTTAGCTTCCATCAAAGAAATGTGTTGTCCATGTTTTCATTGAATTGTTGCATTTCAGGGTTGGAAGGAGTTGCAGATATTTAACTCAACCCTTACCTGAAATATGAATTCCCTCCTCAAAATCTCCAACAAATGGCCATGTAGTCTTTATTTGAAGATCTCCAATGATTGGTCACTCTGTCTACTGAGACTACCTAGATAATTTTTGGACAACTCAATGGGAAGTTTTTGTGTTGAGACAAAATCTGCCTCTATTAAGTCTACCTGCTGGTCTTGGGGTCAAGTAGAACAAGTTGATTTTATCTTTGAAATGCCATCCCTTCAAATATTTGAAGATCATGATCATATCGATCTCACATTCTAAACATAGTGTTTGCTTGTTGCTTCCTCCATTAGGTTAAGTTCCTTGAAATCAGGGACTCTCCTATTTTTTAATTTGTATCCTCAGCCTCAAAGCAATGCTTTGAATGTTGTAAGAACTCAACATAGTCTCCATTCATTCCACTCCATCTTCTTTCTGGGAAAGAATAGACTAGATTAAGTGTAAACAAGGGAGTTGATGGAGGTTGAACAAGGCTTTATCTCTATACCTGAACTACTTAAAAAATGGATTCAATGGTTCCGGGTTAAGATGGCGGCAGAGTAAAAAGCAGCTCTAAATCATGGGCTGAGCAACCACCCACCTCCACCGCCTCCACACACAACACCTATAGCGCCGAAGCTGGCTAAAAAGAAATAGAGCAAGTTTGGGGCACCCATCGAGTCATTGGAAGCTCCAGGGCCTGTTCCTGAGAGCAGTAAGATTTGGGACCCCAAAAAGCCAAAGAACGCACGCGAACTCTGAGCGTGGGAGCAGAGCGCAGACGCGGAGGAGGCGTGGGTGGAGACAGACACAGCCACAAGCTAAAACTCTGAAACCCTGAGTGGGGAACCAGTGCAGACGGGTATAGGACTGTGGAAGCAGCGCCCTGAGACTTGTAAAGGAACCTCCGGCAGAGGATCAAGCAAGGGGGTCCAACAGGGCGCTTGACCTTGGAAAAAACAAGAACTCAGACCTCAGGAGCCAAAAGACCGCGGACAGACCCCAAGCGCGAGGATAAAGCTGAGAAGCTGCTGGGCTAATGATGGCTACCCAGACTCAGGAAGTTCAGAAGAGAAAGATAAACAACAAGAAAAAGAAGTCTTTAACACTCGACAATGTTTACACAGAGAAAATCCAAACAACCGAGCAAACAGAGAAGGAGAACAAACAAGCATCCGGACCCTCCTCAAATAAGGAAAATGGGTCACAAGCTATGGAAGAGTTCAAAACTGAGATTCTGAGGAAGATGGAAGAGATCTGGCAAGAAAATAACACTTTAAAAGGTAGAATCTTGCAATTGGAAAGTGAGGCTCAGAAATCAAATGAACTGATAAGCAAATTGAACACCAGAAATGACCAGATTGAAAAGATCATAGCTGAAAACGAAAAGTTTAGAGCCGAAAACCAGTCCCTAAAGGCTAGAATTGAGCAATTAGAAGCTAATGATCTCTCAAGACAACAAGAACAAATAAAACAAAGTCAAAAGACTGAAAAAATAGAAGGAAATGTGAAATATCTCAATGAGAGAGTGACAGACCAAGAAAACCGGTCTAGAAGAGACAATTTGAGAATAATTGGTCTTCCAGAAAAACCAGAAATTAATAGAAACCTGGACTCCATACTAAAAGAAATTACTCAGCAAAATTGCCCTGAAGTACTACAACAAGAGGGCAATATAGACATCGAAAGGATTCATAGAACACCCACCACATTTGATCCAGAGAAGAAAACGGCCAGAAATATAATTGCCAAATTCAAGAGGTTTCAAGCAAAGGAAAAAATCTTACAAGAAGCCAGAAAGAGACAATTCAAATATCAAGGAACACCAATCAGGATCACACAGGATCTGGCAGCCTCCACGCTAAAAGACTGTAAGGCTTGGAATACGATATTCAGAAAGGCAAAAGAGCTGGGCCTGCAACCATGGATCAACTACCCATCAAAATTGACTATATATTTCCAGGGGAAAGTATGGGCATTCAACAAAATTGAAGAATTCCAAGTATTTGCACAGAAAAGACTAGGGCTAAATGGAAAGTTTGATATCCAACCACAAAATTCAAGAGAAACATGAAAAGGTAAATAAGAAACAGAGGGGAAAGAAAGAAAACTCATAATTTTTAAATTTGCCTTTTTAAGGGCCTCAGTAAGAGCTAATTATATGTATTCCTATGTAGAGAAATGTTTTGAATAATTCTCTGTAGTGAACTCTATTCACTATTATAGTATCCACTATTATAGTAATCAGAAGAATAATTCACAGGGTGAGGGTGGAACACTAAATAATCTAAGATGACATGGGGGATGGGAAAGAGGGGGTGAATAGCAGGGGACACCAAGAGAAACTTGGGTGAATAAGAAAAATAGGATATTCTATTACACACAAAGAGGGCATGAGAAGGAGAGGGGACAAATACTATTATAAGAAGGAGAGGAAGAGAGCATTAAAAGGTAATAATCAAACCTTACTCTCAGTGTAATCAACCCAGAGAGGGAAGAGTAGCTATACTATCCATTGGGACATAAAACTCTTATCTAACCCTTCTGAGAAAGTCAAAAGGGATAAACCAAGGGAAACAGGGGAGTGGGGAGGTCAAAAAAAGGGAGGGGAGAAGAAGGGGGAGGGAATTAATAAGGTCTTTAAAAACAAAAAGGGGGGGAAATAAGGGAGAGGGTAGAAAGGGAAGTTAATCAAGGGAGGGGATAAGGGAAAGCGGCTTAATAGCAAACCACTGGTTTAAAAGGAAACAGTATAAGAAAAAGGGGGTAGGAATAGGGGAGGATACAAAAATGTCAGCAAATGCACAACTGATGATTATAACTCTGAATGTGAATGGGATGAACTCGCCCATAAAATGGAAGCAAATAGCAGAGTGGATTAGAAACCAAAATCCTACCATATGTTGTCTACAAGAAACACATATGAGACAGGTGGACATACACAAGTTTAAGGTTCAAGGCTTGAGCAAAATATTTTGGGCGTTAAATGAGAAAAAGAAGGCAGGAGTGGCTATTATGATTTCTGACAAAGCCAAAGTAAAAATAGATATGATTAAAAAAGACAGGGAAGGTCATTACATCCTGATTAAAGGCAGTATAAACAATGAGGAAATAACAATGCTCAATATATATGAACCAAGTGGCATAGCATCCAAATTCATAAAGGAGAAACTGGCAGAGCTCAAGAAGGAAATAGATAGTAAAACCATACTGGTGGGAGATCTAAATATTCCTCTTTCAGATCTAGATAAATCAAACCGAAAAATAAATAAGAAAGAGGTAAGAGAGGTGAATGAAGTCCTAGAAAAATTAGATTGAATTGATATGTGGAGAAAAATAAATAGGGATGAAAAGGAATACACCTTCTTTTCAGCTGCACCATGGCACATTCACAAAGATTGACCATGTTATAGGGCATAGAGGCATAGAATCATTGCAAACAAATGCAAAAGAGCAGAAATAATAAATGTAACCTTCTCAGATCATAATGCAATAAAAATAATAATTACTAAGGGCACCTGGACAGGAAAATCAAAAACTAATTGGAAATTAAATAATATGATTCTCCAAAACCAATTTGTCAAAGAAGGAATCATAGAAACAATCAATAATTTCATTGAAGAAAATGACAATGATGAGATATCCTACCAAACACTGTGGGATGCGGCCAAGGCAGTACTCAGGGGGAAATTTATATCCTTGAGTGCATATATTAACAAATTAAGGAGGGCAGAGATTAATGAATTGGGCATGCAACTCAAAAAATTAGAAAGTGAGCAAATTAAAAATCCCCATATGGAAACTAAATTAGAAATACTAAAAATCAAGGGAGAAATTAATAAAATTGAAAGTAAAAGAACTATTGAATTAATAAATAAGACTAGAAGCTGGTACTTTGAAAAAACAGATAAAATAGACAAAGTACTAGTCAATCTAATAAAAAAAAGGAAAGAAGAAAACCAAATTGACAGTATCAAAGATGAAAAGGGAGACTTCACCTCTAATGAAGAAGAAATTAAGGCAATCATTAAAAACTATTTTGTCCAATTATATGGCAATAAATATAACAATTTAGGAGATATGGATGAATATTT
>NC_058132.1:531346404-531394383 GCF_016433145.1 Gracilinanus agilis
ACAGACCAATCTCCCTAATGAACATAGATGCAAAAATCTTAAATAGAAGACTAGCAAAGAGACTCCAGCAAGTAATTAAGAAAATCATTCACCACGATCAAGTGGGATTTATACCAGGAATGCAAGGTTGGTTCAACATTAGGAAAACCATCCACATAATTGACCATATCAACAGTCTAACAAACAAAAATCACATGATCATCTCAATAGATGCTGAAAAAGCCTTTGACAAAATACAGCATCCATTCCTATTGAAAACACTGAAAAGTATAGGAATAGAAGGACCTTTCCTAAAAATAATAAACAGTATATACCTAAAACCATCAACAAACATCATATGCAATGGAGATAAATTATAAGCCTTCCCAATAAGATCAGGAGTAAAACAAGGATGCCCATTATCACCTCTATTATTCAACATAGTACTAGAAACACTAGCAGTTGCAATTAGAGAAGAAAAAGAAATTGAAGATATCAAAATAGGCAAGGAGGAGACTAAGCTATCACTCTTTGCAGATGATATGGTGGTCTACTTAAAAAATGCTAGAGAATCAACTAAGAACCTTGTAGAAATAATCAACTTTAGCAAAGTTGCAGGATACAAAATAAATGCACATAAATCATCAGCATTTCTATACATTTCCAACACACTAGAGCAGCAAGAAGTAGAAAGAGAAACACCATTTAAAATCACCCTAGACAATATAAAATACTTGGGAATCTATCTACCAAAACAAACACAGCTATTATATGTAAACAACTACAAAACACTTTCCAATCAAATAAAACTGGATCTAAACAGTTGGAAAGCCATTGATTGCTCATGGGTAGGACGAGCTAACATAATAAAAATGACAATTCTACCCAAATTAATTTACCTATTTAGCGCCATACCTATCAAGCTACCAAAAAACTTCTTTACTGAATTAGAAAAAACTATAACAAATTTCATTTGGAATAACAAAAGATCAAGAATATCAAGGGAAATAATGAAAAAAAATGTGAAGGAAGGGGGCCTAGCAGTACCAGATATTAAACTATACTATAAAGCAGCAGTCATCAAAACAATATGGTACTGGCTAAGAGATAGAGAGGAGGATCAGTGGAATAGACTTGGTGTAAATGACATCAGCAAGACAGTGTATGATAAACCCAAAGAGCCCAACTTTTGGGACATGAATCCACCATTTGACAAAAACTGCTGGGAAATTTGGAAAACAATATGGGAGAGATTAGGTCTAGATCAACATCTCACATCCTACACCAAGATAAATTCAGAATGGGTGAATGACTTGAATATAAAGAGGGAAACTATAAATAAGTTAAGTGAACACAGAATAGTATACTTGTCAGATCTGTGGGAAAGGAAAGACTTTAAAACCAAGGAAGAGTTAGAGAAAATTACAAAATGTAAATTAAATGGTTTTGATTATATTAAACTAAAAAGCTTTTGTACAAAGAAAAACAATGTAGTCAAAATCAGAAGGGAAACAACAAATTGGGAAAAAATCTTTACAACGAAAAACTCTGACAGGGGTCTAATTACTCAAATATACAAGGAGTTAAAGCAATTGTATAAAAAATCAAGCCATTCCCCAATTGATAAAAGGGCAGGAGACATGAATAGGCAATTTTCAGGTAAAGAAATCAAAAGTATCAATAAGCACATGAGAAAGTGTTCCAAATCTCTAATAATTAGAGAAATGCAAATCAAAACAACTCTGAGGTATCACCTCACACCTAGCAGATTGGCTAAAATGAAAGAAGGGGAAAGTAATGAATGTTGGAGGGGATGTGGCAAAATTTGGACATTTATGCATTGCTGGTGGAGTTATGAACTGATCCAACCATTCTGGCTGGCAATTTGGAATCATGCTCAAAGGGCTATGAAAGAATGCCTGCTCTTTGATCCAGCCATACCATTGTTGGGTTTGTACCCCAAAGAGATCATAGATAAACAGACTTGTATGAAAATATTTATAGCTGCGCTTTTTGTGGTGGCAACAAACTGGAAAAGGAGGGTATGTCCTTCAATTGGGGAATGGCTGAACAAACTGTGGTATATGCGGGTGATGGAATACTATTATGTTAAAAGGAATAATAAACTGGAGGAGTTCCAGGCGAACTGGAGAGACCTTCAGGAAGTGATGCAGAGTGAAAGGAGCAGAGCCAGAAGAACATTGTACACAGAGACTGATATACTATGGTAAAATCAAATGTAAGGGGCTTCTGTACCAGCAACAATGCAATGACCCAGGACAGCTCTGAGGGATTTATGGTAAAGATGCTACCCACATTCAGAGGAAGAACTGCAGGAGAGGAAACATATAAGAAAGGAACTGCTTGAACGTATGGGTCGGGGTGGACATGATTGGGGATGTGGACTCGAAACTACCACACCAATGCAACCACCAACAATTTGGAAATAGGTCTTGATCACAAGGACACATGACAAAACTAGTGGAAATGTGCGTCAGCCATGGGTGGGGGGAGAGGGGGGGGTGAAGGGGAAAGTAGAAGCATGAATCATGTAACCATGTTAAAAATGATTACTAATAAATGTTTAAATTTTAAAAAAATGGATTCAAAACTGCCTACTACCTATTTTCCCTTAAAAAAGGAAGTTGAAAGGAGTAATAAGGCCATTTAGAAAAGTGCTTGGATCTTCTATTGAAGAACAGTAGGACCAGAGTACAAGAGAATTATGATACTTGTCACCTAACCTGCCTCACAAGGCTTGTGGATTTCAGAAAGAGATCTATCTCACCAGTCCTCTATCACATGGGGATTACCAAGATAATGTCTATAAAATGTGTTGCCATTCTGAGATTAAAGGAGCTGCCATTAAAGTAGAAACTGCTAAGCGAGAATTTTATAGTTTTAGAAGGTGGGTGGTGAGAGGGCTCTTAATACAGGTACTCTGTCTTCCAGTTTCTAATTACAATTCTTTTTTTCCCCTTTCCCTCCAGAACTATTACAATATTCTTTACACATTTTGCTTACAATAAACTCAGTCTTTTTTTTAAAAACTGAAACATACAAAGCTTTTCCTTACCTCATGTCCTTTTGTTTTCTTTATCTTTTTAATTGTCTTCCTAGCCTGATTAGTTACACTCTCATAGAAGTCATTACTGGCATCTTGAGCATTCTGGACTACAGATAAATCCTCTTTTTTGCCCTGAATGGTTCTTTTTTATCTTATCATTTTCTACTCAGAGGGTTCTTATTCTGGTGGGAAAGATGATGCTATCACCACTACATCATTTAAGAAGCAAAAAATTGAATTCTGATCTTTTATCTTAAACTGAGGAGACTTTTTAATTTTGTCTAGTCTTCATGCCAAAGTTAAAGCTCTGGATGTCAACTGCCTTCTTTTTTTTATTTATCAGGTGTTTAAGTGGTCTCTCACAAGGTTACTGAATTAACTATTTTTCAGATAGCTCAACAACTATCCTCCTCAGGATTCCATTACAATTTTCCTTGAGGTTCTCCTCCTATGGAATCTGTAACCCATCAATCAATCAGTCAATTGATATTTAAACACCTACTACGTGGCAGTTGCTCTATTAGGAAACTAGGGATTAAAAACAATCAGTCTCTGCTATTAAGGAGTTTCTAGACTATCAGGGAGAAAACATTTACACATATAAGTATGAATATAATATATAAAAATAAAGTACATGGTAATTTTGGGAGGGGAAGGCACTAAGTGTATCTTACTGAAATAAATTCATTTAAAATATAATTTTATTGATATCTCTTGTTTGGTACAAACCTTAAATTGCTCTCAGTATTTGCCCTCCCTCTTTTCTAAAAGACATTTCACAAAGAATTTTAAAAAATAAAATAAAGAAAATAACAAAATCAAACCAAATATTGAAAAAGTCTGAAAACATATGCAAATATTCCATACCTATGGACCTCTCATTGCTTTAAAGGAGTGGAGGGAAGGAGAGGGTGAGAAGGAGATATCTTTCCATAAGTCTTTCAGCCTATGATTGTTTTTTGTAATTCTTCAACATTGACTTTCAATTGTTTTGAAACTCGTTCTCTGCATTTGCATTGTGGTTTTGTGTATATCTTTTTTTTTTTGGCTTGGTTTTCTTAACATGCATCAATCCATAGAGATCTTTCTTTTTGTTGTTTTCCATAAACCAGTAATATTCCAGTATATCAGGTGCCACAGTTTGTTTAACCATTCCCCAGTGATAAATATCAACTTTTTTCCAGTTCTTTGGTCCCACAAAAAGTGTTGATATCAGTATTTTGGTGGAAAAGGGCACTTTCTTCTTCTCGCTGACTTCCTAAGCATATTTTGCTCAATAGTAGAATCTCTGGGTCAAAAGTATTTACATAATTCCATATTGTTTTCTGGAATAGTTGTACACATTCAATCAAATAAGTTTTATATATCTTTGCAGCACTGCTTCACTTTCTTCATCTTTATATCCACCATTTCTGAGCTAAACTGGACCTCTCACTCTCCTCTCTGTTCTGCCATCCTAAAGGTTTGTCCTCTTGTTTTTTGGCTATGTGTGTGTCTATGTGCTCATGCTGTGTCCCCATAATTGGAATAAATTCATACCCCCATCTCTACCTTTTTAAAAAAATCCTTACCTTCTGTTTCATCCATTCTAAGGCAGAAGAGGGGTAAGGACTAGGCATCTGGGGTCAAATGACTTTCCCATGATCACACAGGTAAGAAGTATCTGAGGCCAGATTTGATCTGGACTCTAAGCCCGATGCTCTATCCATTGTGCTACCTAGCTGTCCCTTTCAGCTTTACCTGTTGAAATTCCTCTTGGTTTTAAAGGTTTGGCTCAGGTACCGCTTTCTCCATTAAGCTGCCCAGTTGAAATGGAAGCTTCTTGAGAGTAGAGATCATTTCATCCTCTGTATTTGTGACCCTGGTTTGCCTGAGGGTGCCTTGAATGTTGTTGTTGAGTCATTTTACACATGTCTGACTCTTTGTGACCCCATTTGGAGTTCATGTGGCAAAGATACTGGAGTGCTTTGTCATTTCATTTTACAGATGAGGAAACTGAGATAAACAAAGTTAAGTGTCTTGTCCAGGTTCCCACAATAAGTATCTGAGGTCAGATTTGAACTCAGGAAGATCCCTTACTCCAGGCTCATCACTCTGTCCCCTGTGCCACTTAGTGATCCATATGAGTCCATAGCTGCCTCGTATGTGGGATGCATTTAATAAGTGTTTCCTGATTGATCTCTGCATTTGAAAGTGATCTCTTCTAATTTCTCACAGTCCTTTGCCTGAACCTTTTTCCTTTCACTCTGCACAGTCTGACTTGTAGGACAATTTGCATATGTGTGTTTTATCTTTTCAAATTTGATTTCAGATTCTTTCCAGGCATAGTCTGGGTCTTGCATGTCTGTGTATCCTTAGCACCCGACACATGCCTTGCATAGAATATACACTCATACTGATTTTAATTCAAAGTCCCAAAGTAAAGCCTGTGATGAGATCACTCTATAAACTATTGGCGTATCATTTTGACTAAAGATGGACAGATGTTAACATTTGTGAGAGGCTCCATTGTGGAGGGAAAAGAGTAATAAACTAGGAACTCAGAGACAAGTTTTGTTTTCTTCTAATTACCAGCCATGTGGCCTTAAGCATGTCACTATTTTTGGCCCTTATGCTCATCATCTTTAAAATAGGTAAGCTACTGTCCTGCTCACCTTACAGGGCTGATGTCAGGAAAACAACACCAACAATAACTGAGGTTTATTATAACGCTCACCAAAACCTACATAAGTACAATGTAAGAAAATGAATGAGGGGGCAGCTGGGTAGCTCAGTGGAGTGAGAGTCAGGCCTAGAGACGGGAGGTCCTAGATTCAAACCCGGCCTCAGCCACTTCCCAGCTGTGTGACCCTGGGCAAGTCACTTGACCTCCATTGCCCACCCTTACCAATCTTCCACCTATGAGACAATACACCGAAGTACAAGGATTTAAAAAAAAAAAAGAAAATGAATGACATGCAGATGAACTTGAGAAAAACTGCAAACCATTATATGCACATAAAGTATTGTTAATATATTGATTGAATTAACTAATAAGTTAACTTGTTGGAGCTAGGACAACTGAAAGGTTTTTGTTGTTGTCGTTGTTGTTAAAACAGTAGAATTGGTTAGGACTATAACTAAAACATCAGGACTTTAAAAATCCCTCTAATAAATTTCCTAAATCTGCTCATCTCACCTAACTCAAGCAAAGCCAAGCAAACAATTTTTTAGAACAATAATCAGGGCAGGAATTATGTTCCCTTTACGATCAAATTTCCCTGGCTTCAAGAACTGTTCAGCATAAGTTATACATGCCAAAGACTGGCAGATAGAGTGGCTTGTTGTTGTTCAGTTGTATCCAACTCTTTTTGACCTCATTTAGGGTTTTCTTAGCAAAGATACTGTACAGATTTGCCATTTCCTTCTCCAGCTCATTTTTTACACATGGAGAAAATGAGTCAAACAAGGTTCTGAGGCTAGATTTGAACTCTCATCTTCCTGACTCCAGGGCTGTTGCACCTAACTGCCTAAGCTTTGGAATCAAAGGATTTGATTTGATCCGAGGATCTCCAGTAGTTCCAAATCTTGACTTCTACTTGTATGACTTTGGGCGAGTCACTTATTTTCTCTAGGTCTGAAAAGGAGGGGGTTGAACTATATGACCTCTAAGATTTTCTCCAGTTCAAAAAATGATCTTAAACTGAAATCTTACAATTCTGTTCTCCAGTTGTATGACTGATGAGATAAAAATTGTGAATTATTTGTCCCCAAAGAGGCAAACTTAGGCTAGGCAAACATAAAAGCCTCTCTATGCTCACCAATGAAAGGTCCTGAGGACTTCCTATTAGTTTCATTTTGCAAAGACTCTAATAGTACAATATATGGTATATAATATATGGTATGTAGTAGAGTCAATAGTATAATGGTATAACATATAGTATGAGATAGCTAGGTAGCATAGTGAATAGAGATTCGGACATGGGTACAAATCTCTCCTCAGACACTTAATAACTGCATAACCCTGGGGAAGTCATAGTTCACCTAGTTTAGGAAATGAGCAGGTCAACATTCTCACGCTGATCAATATTATTATTGAGCCTGTGAGTGGCCAATATCCCACCAGCCTGGGCAAGATAGAGAAACCCAGTGTCAAAAAAAAAAGTGACACTCTCAAGATTCAACATTCCCCCATTAAAATATTTCTCTTCCAGTCTGAGAATCAATACTGTGTATTTTTTTCAAGACAGAAGAGTGGTAAGAGCTAAGTGAAGGTGGTTAAGTGACTTTCCCAGGGCCACACAGCTAGGAAATATCTGAGGTGATATTTGAAGCCAGGACCTCCCATCTCTAGATCTGGCTTTCAGTTCACTGAGCCACCCAGCTAACCCTTCAAGATTCATTTTTTTAAATGTCTCAGGTTCACCCCAGTAATCAGCTATTATATCTTAAGGGAAAAAAATTTCTGGGTACAGGACTGAGGCATTTTAAAAGGATCATATGTTCTTAGTTTGTATCAGCCTTTTTATGTTAGCTCCATCTTGTTCATAGTAGGCATTTCTAGTTATTTGAATTGGCAATTTTCCAAAAGGTTTGGTCTTGGGAAAGTGATTTCAGAATTTCATCCTTTGGTCCCAGGGAATGGCCTCCCTGCCCCATTCCCTCTCTTCCCATAATGAAATGGATGGGGAGATCTCTGATTCATGCTTTTGTTTCCTTAAGGTTTCATTACAATGGCTTCTTGGCTGAGTTTCCTGGCAAAGTCATTTGAAGGCCCCAGTGAGTTCAAAATTCTGCTGAGAGAATTCTGACCTAAACTAAATATAGTCAAGTCATCAATTTTTGTTTTGGCTGCTCTTCATTGACTTTAATTCTAGAAAGCCAGCTACTGCGTCAGTTTTGAGGTTTCTAAAATTGATGCCTAATGCCTACACAAAACTGGTTCCAGGGCATCTGTAAGATCCTTTGCATATTTCCTGAGTTCTTCACTTCAATAAAAATAGATTTTTTCCATTTCCTGGAGAAAATAATTCTTCCTTGAAGGTTTTTGCATTCCTCAGGCAGCAGAGAGCCTTGATGTTTTCTCTCAAGTGGTGGGCAGAGAACATTTACATTTAACTACATCAGGCTTAATTTGGGGATTGTAGAGAAAATACACCTTGACTTTGAAGCTAATTAAAACATACTTTCACATGATCTTTGATTAGCAGATTTTTCAACAATGAAATGGATGTATAACTTTCTAAATGCCAAAGTGGATTAGAGGATTACAGATTTGAAGGGGGAAAGTCAAGTAATTTGCCCAGGTCAGGGAGTCAATAAATATTTATCAGTCACCTACTAAATGCTAGGCACAGTGCTAAGTGCTGAGAACAGCAAGAAATGTAAGACAGTTTTTGCCCTCAAGGAGCTCACAATCTAACAAAAGAAGACAACACATAAAAGAAATGGAAAGGAGTTGGGGTAGAGGGAGGGTATGTGGCGTAAAGGCATGATGAAGTTCTTTATCCTGGTAGGAAGTTAGTAGGTATATGTGCCAGGATCTTCTCTTTAAATAGAGGATCTGGGAAGAGCTCTCTGATATTCATCTGGTGATCAGTAACACTGGTGGGGTTTGAACTCAGGCCCTTCGACTCTAAACTTCCCTTGGACTTCCATTATATTTTGATTAATAAGTACAGGTTGATTGACCACACCACAGTGGGAAGCCACACAGATCCATGGTGCTAGGCTCCTTGCATTTCTATGAACCTTTAATTAAAAATACATGAAAAAATCTACCAAAGAGGTGCTCTGAAGATCCCTTTCTCTATGCAAAAATTTTAAAACATTCCCTTCTACCTACCTTCAGAGGGTATGGAGAGGAAAACTGATGTAGAAGAATGAATACCAAGTATTTAGAATCACAGAACTTGGATAAATGCTTACTGTATGAACCAAATGAATGGATGGATTTAAATCCCAGCTTTGTTTTCTGGGTGATGTTGAGAAAGATTCACATCTCTGGGTCTCATTTTTCTCATCCATAAAGTAAAATAGGATAATTGGTCTAGATTAGTAGTTCCCAAACTTTTTTGGCCTACCGCCCCCTTTCCAGAAAAAATATTACTTAGCCCCCTGGAAATTAATTTTTTAAAAATTTTAATAGCAATTAATAGGAAAGATAAATGCACCTGTGGCCATCACTGCCCCCCTGGATCACTGCAGCACCCACCAGGGGGTGGTGGTGCCCACTTTGGGAATCACTGGTCTAGATGATGTCTAAGATCCTTAGCACCTCTAAATTCTCTGCAAAGCACTGGGAATGGAGAAATGATGTGAAAAATATTTTGGAAAGAAAAGGATCATAAAAAAATCAACAGTCAGGATAATTTTCTGGCTGTGATAATCATATGAAGTTTTTCTTCCACATGATGGGAGACAGTAGACACAGAGATATAGTATATTATCTGAGTTTAAATTGGAACAAATGCCCCTTATGAGAAGAAGAATAATTGGGTAATGGAATATAATATTAGCACTATGTCTAGCTCTTAGTAGAGGATGGATAAATATTTATTGACTGACTGAACTAAGCAAATTACTTAACCTGTTATTGTATATAATTATATATATATATATAAATCATAATGTATATATAAAGATTTGTATAAATAATTATATATATATTAAAAGGGGCTATAACCTTTTAAAACATATATCTATGCATAGGTATATGTTTTAAAGGGTTTACTTTTTGTTTTTTCCTTTTTCCAATTGGGGGAAGTTGGAAGAGAGAGAGAAAATAAGTGCTTATTCATAGAAAAAATAATTTAAAAATTGAAAATAATTTTTAGTTTTTTTGTCAGCTTAGTTCTTTTACTTCCTTTAAACTATGAAAAGTCTTTTCTGACTCCCTCCCAGCTACTACCATTCACCTTGCAAATTTCCTTGCATTAATTTTCTATCTGTGTAGAATATATATGGTTATGTACATGTTCTCTCCAAGACAGAATGTAAGCTTCTTGTGATACCTTGCTTTATATTTCACTGAAAAATTGCAGTCATTCACCAAGAGCTCCCTTTTTCTTTTCCTCCTCACATCACATCACTCAGATGCCTTCTGCAACTATAAAAACCTCCACCCCTGTGTCACATGAAGAGATTGCTTTCTCCTTGTCCAGCCAAACACGTTCACAGGCACAAGTGATCCTGTTACATTCTCCTTAAGAAATACTCATTGATTGACTTTTGACTTTGTATCTGACACTTAGCACAATGTCTGATGGGTAGTAGTGTCCAAATAAATGTTTCTTGAATGGATGATAGATTCCAGAGTTTGGAAAGATGATTCCTTCTGGTAGAAGGCATGATCTTTGAAGAATCATGAGCTCAGAGTAGACTGTGACTCACGATGATTATCTTGAATACTTGATTTCATGCTTAATTTCTGCTTTGGAAAGACCTAAATGAATATAAAATTCTCATTCTTCACCCTAAATATAAAACTCATTTGAGTGATGAGCTCCAAAGTAAGCCATTAGGAAAAGTCCTTTAAAGATGGAGATTTTTAATTTGGTTCATTTCATCTATAGTTATTAAAAAATCTAATAGATACTGGAGATGAAGAGACAAAGATGAAGAAGTCCCTGACCCTGGAAAGCTTATATTCTACTGGAGGATACAAAGTATAAAACAAAGAAGTACATACAAGATAATTTGAGGAAAGAAGAACACTAATATTGAGGAAAAGAAAAAGAGAACAGGAAAGGTTTCATGGAGCATCTCAGCTGACCCTTGAAGGAAGCTAGGGATGCAAAATGGCAAAAGGTGAGAAGAGAGTGCATTCTAGTCATGGGAGGTCAGGGATAGCCTGTGCACAGAACAAGAGATGGAATGTCATGTCCAGGGAACCAGCTTGTAAATTATTTTGGCTGAATCAGAGGGAAAAAAGTCCAGAAAAGTAGGATAAGAATAGATTGCACAGGGTTTTAAATTCTAAACTGAGAAATTTATATTTTTGCCTAGGGTCAATAGGAACCACTGAAAATTACATGTTATCTAAGGAAGATTATTTTGGCATCTAGTTGAAGGATAGATTAGAGAAAGGAGATGGGAATCAAGGAGATCACTTAGGAAGCTACTGCAATATTAGGGGAAGGGATGAAGCCTGGAACTGGGCTTTGTCATTAAAAGAAAAAAAATTGATCCCTGCTTTCTTAAATATGGAAGTTAGATAAAAACTTGAACAGTTTGGATGCATTTTCAGAAATATGTTTCTTTATTCTTCTGTTTGCCTTTTTATAAAAAAAGCTATTATATTATCCTGGAGTCTAGGATTTGAAAACTTGGCATCTAGGTTTTGTGTGATTTTATACTAGAAGGGAATAGAAGGAGTCCTTTCACACGTTAACAAACACAGGAAATGAAATACAGAAAACTCTTGTAAATGTTTGGCCATCTTCCAGTTGTCTGATCAAATGGTGTAAATGACTAGCTGACAGTGAGAATGTGAATTTTTGGATTTGAATGAACCAAAGAAAGAGCTTTCACACTAGAAATGTTTAGAAACTTTCTCTTTTCTTTTAAATTTGCAGGAAAAAATTGAAAGACATCTAGAAAATACATTATGTTGATTTATTTATTTTATAGAAACAAAGTAGGATGAATTGACACATCAGTTTTGGGACCTCCTAGATGCCTGTTTCAATGGAAAAATAATGCAGTCAGAGCATTGCTTGCAGGATTAATATCAATACTCTGCCGTTAATGCATGGAGTACACTATTCCATCTTGGTCACAGATTTTTAAAGGTTATATTAAAAATATCCTGAAATATTGTTTTGGTATCTCATGTACCACAGGGAGTGTCCTCTTTGCTATTTTTTTCTTTACACAATTAATACCAGGTCAGAGGAGAGAGATTAAGTAAGGAAGGCATGTGAGAAACAACCTTGGTGTCTCTTCCAGACTAGATGTTAATCACAAACACAAACGATGTTATATTGGGGAAGATGTAGGACAAGAACACCTGTATAGTGAAATCCCTCCTCTCATGCCAAATTTTTTCTCCCTATGGTTAAGTTGGGCATAGCTCTTAGGAGATGCTACAATTTTGTGCTGTTGAGGTTTTAGTGGGAGTATCTAGGTGGCATAGATAGTGGATAGAGCTCTGGGTGCTAATTTATCTCCCTAAGTTCAAATCTAGCCTTAGAAACTTATTATCTGTGTGACCCTCACTTCAGCCTGTTTGCTTCAGTTTCCTCATCTGTAAAACCAGCTGGAGAAGGAAATGGTGATTCCAATATCTTTGTCAAGAAAACCCCAAGTAGGGCCACAAAAAAATCAGACATGATTAAAAACTAACTGAAACAATAAGGCCTATAGTAATCTGATATCTGGCTAGCCAAAGAATTTGTTAGAGATGAGGTAGAACAAGAAATTAATTGTTGTTTGCAATTATACACATTAGTTTTCAGATAAATTTTAATTTTTTCCCCAGGCTTCTTTTATTCTTTATCACTGTTAATTCCCTTCAACTTCCTCTTTTCCTATTCTCAAGCCATTTCTATAAATCAAAGGGTAAAATCTTTCCACTGAAGAAAAAGTATATCTTGTTTGAAGAACCCAAAAGTTGATCCATGTCAGGAGCTCTTAGTCTTTTATTTTTTATTTTATTTTATTTATTTAATTTCCATTATTTATTTATTTTGACAGTTTGGTGAAATCTAAGGACCCTTTCCTAGAAGACTTTCTAAATGTATAAAATAAAATACTTGACATTACAAAGGGAACCAGTTATATTGAAATAAAGTTCAAAATATTTTATATTAATTATCTACTTGGTTAAGCACCTCTGGTTTAAACGTTGTACCAAGAAATCTGTATTTTTAGAGAAGAAAGACTGCCACATGCTGTTTCTAGAATTTTAGGTCTGAGGCTTTTTGTTTCTACTATAGAATATCTAAGAAATGAAGCTTGAGAACTGTCTGGATAAAATTAAGCACCTGAAAGTCATCACACTTTTCTGTAATAGACTCTTCCCTTGTCTGTAATAAGCATTAATTGAATGGGTAGTTTCAGTTGGAATTTAATACGTCTTTGTCCTTAATTTAGATTATATCTGACAAACCAATCTTTCCCTGGATTAGCCTTGAAATTATTCCTAATATAGTTAAATTATATTTAGGGAGATAAGTTTCATCTCCTTTGATAGGAGAGGAAGGAAGTCATCAACAGGTTTGAAATATCTAGGCTTTAGAAAATCATAAGCTCAGAACTGAGAGTGCTGATTTATTGCTCTTGAAAAGACCTTTAATTCCATCAAGAATCCCAACAAGCCTTCAAAATATTTTGCTTCTCTGACCTGGGTGGGCAACAAAGAACAGAGAATAAAGACAGTAGTTCTTCAACCAAGAAGTTCAATATGAAGACGGAGAAGCTGTGTAGGTGCGGTTGAAATGACTGATTCAGAATAAGAGATGAAGGATTTATGTTTCTTCTCAATAAATTTCCCTCAGTACATTTCAGGCAGTGGTCTATCCACACAGTGTCCTTTACGTAGGTGGCTAAAATCAATTATGAAGTAGATATTTGTAGGATTTATAAAGCACAAGGAAATTTTCAATTAAAAATGGTACAATTAAAGTTAAAATAGAGTCCTTAATTATAGAGTTTGAAGCATTCTCAGATGCCATTTAATCCAACTCCTTCATTTTTAACTGAGACCCTGGGAGAGCAGGTGTTTTGACCATGAGCACGTGGGTATTTAGTTTTAGAACCTAGATTCAGATTTTGGGACTACAACTAGTTCTTTTCCTACTACACCATTCATCATGATAATATTTTTCACATATATACATATATATATGATGCTTTAAGGTTTAAAAGAACCTTTATCAACATCAATTTATCTGATCCTTACAACAACCAAGTGAAGTAGATTCTGCAATGTTTTGGTTTTGTTCTGGACCTGTGATTTCATTTTGTAGGGGACTCCTGAAGAGAAACCTCCTTTTACCAAGGTAGAGTTGTCTTCTTTGCAAACTCACTGTCTTAGGGAGTTGCCTGGGTAATTACAATGATAAGAGATGCCTGGAATCATATGTGTCAGAGGAGGTATTTGAACCCCGACCTTCCAAGCTTCCAGGACTTCTCTTTAACCCCTATTCCATGTTGTCTCTCAAGTATATTTTCTCTTATTTTATAGATAAGGAAGAAAAAGCCCAGAGAGGTTAACTTGACCCAATTCACATAGTATATGGGACAGCAGAAATTAGAATATAAATCTGATTCCAAATCCATTGCTCTGTCCGTGGCATTGTGCTGCCTCAACTTAAGAAATTGCTCTATAATTTGGGGGGGAAAAGTATCTAAGTTCATGTATAAATTCTATAGAGAGAGAAGGAAAACCTTGAACTTCAAATTAATGTCAAGGACATTAGGCATTAGGATGAACTTCAAATACCACAAGTGCCTAGAGGATGTAAAAAAAATATAGGACAGGTAATTATTCCATTTTCACATGTGTCCTTTTGGGTCATTTCGGCTTTATTAAAGAACTTACAAATATGGCTTTACAGGAGAAGAAAAGGGACCTGAACTCAAATGCATAATACTTCTGCTTGTTAACAAATCTGACAACAGGTTCAATAGAAGATGAGGTGAGTATCGGTGGCTAAAATGAGGTCTTTCAATTATCTGGATGTGACCAGTTTCCTTTGAAGTTCTATAGCATTTTATCCTACCTTCCTTATAGGACTTTGATATTCTATGTGGTTTCAGAGTCATTTGTATATGTATTTCCATCTCTTCTATTACACTATAAACTCTATGACAGTAGAAATGGTTTTATCTTCTTTTTATTTTTCTGTGGAGTGCCTAGACCAATTCTTTGGTATATACTGAATGGATGCTCAGTAAATATTTTTGGAATGAATGAATGAATATATCTGTGGATTTCATTTATTCATGAAATCAATAAGGAATCCGTAGTTGATTTAACTGTTCATTCCATTTAATACAGTGGCAACTTGTGTGTGTGTGTGTGTGTGTATGTTTGTATGTGGATTTGTGTTTATTTAATACTGGGAAAGGATCTGAGATCTGAATCTACACAGTTTGGGTAGAACTAGTGGTATGTCTTCGGCCAGCATGTTAGAAAGATGTGAAGGGAAGATAGTAACCTTTTGAAAAGAAATAATGAATATTCTGGAACTATTTGAATACCATCTATGTTTATTCAGTATTGGTGGGGCATTTTAATATACTGTTTTTCCAGAATGAAGTTGAGGAGTTATTTTTTTTGCAACTTCTTCAATAAAATGGTGAATTGTACACTTTCCAGGGAAGTATTAGAATCATAGTTTCCAATGGGAAGTTTCAAATCACACCCTGGAACCAAAGCCACTATAATTTGTAAGCCCTACAATCCCCAGAATGCTTTTATGGTCCCTGTTTATTAAAGAGGTTCTGGCTTTACCTAATGCTTGACTAATAGAAGTTAATGATGCTGTGCTGAAATCTGGGAGTCAGTCCACACCAAATATGTTGAGGATATTTATTGATCTTGAATTAGAATTCCTTTAAACCAAAAGGAAGAAACGAAGAGAGACAGACAAGCCACATTTAGCTACAAAATCAAATTTTGACTTTAGTTAATATGTTGTTTCAAGCTCAAGTCTCAGATAGAGAGCAAATTTAAATATTTCCAAAATAAAAGGAAATTTTCAGCCTCTCCGTAGAATGTTTCTGTGGTTTAAATCAAACAGATATTTTTTCTCAAGCTAGAAAGTTATCTTATCAAATGAATAGAAAGTTCACAAGGAAGACCAGTTACTATATTCAGTTAGAAGGTAAAGCCTCATGTTTATTTTTAAACAAAAATATATTTTGTGATCACATAGGGAGCAAATAAAAAGAAAGACTGTAATTGTAAATTACTGATTTCTGCAGAATATTAAAATATAAAACTCAGGAGCATAGCTCTCAGAACAGAAAAAGTTTGCAGCCTGTTGAATTTTGAATTTTAATTAAAAGTATCCCTTTCAGTTGTAATCTTTTGTGTTTTGCATCTTTTTTTCCGCATCATTTAGCACAGTGCCTGGCATATAGTTAATTGCTTAAAATTATTTTTTCTTGGTTATTTCATTCCTGAACTAAAAGCTAGATAAGAAATAAACATGATAGATCTCAGTATAATAGAAGCAGGATGACCTAACATCCAGTAAGGATGGACAAGTTTTTCTCTGTAAAGCTAGGTAGGAGCTATTTAGGCTGGTGTTATATGTATTTCTTTTAATACACAGCTCTCTATTTTATTCTAGGAGCTGCCAAGAAAATGAATCCTCAGATTCCACCCAGAAAAAAATACTTCTTATGAGAAGTGTTTTCTTCCCATTCCTATGGGAAAATGACACCCTCTCTTCTAGTCCCATTACTTAGAAAAAGATTGCTGGTGTTTTTTTTTAACAGCTCAGAGTAATGAAAAGAATATTGGACTGAGAGTCAGGAGATCATAGGATCAGAGATTTAGAGTTGTGAAACCTTAAAGGTTATCTAGTTCAACTCCTTCCTTTGAGGAAAGAAGATGTCTGGAAGATTAGGGTTATAGTTCCAGCTTTGACACTAAAAAGCTTTGTGAATTTGAGAAAGTCACTTAACTTCTCTTTTTCATCTGTAAAATGAATGAGTTGGGTTGAATAAGGTCCTTTCCAGCTCTGACATTCTATCGTCCTCTTATCCATTTCCACTTTCTCCAGAGGATTCCAGAACTGTTTCAGTTAATCCTTTCTAAGGGAGCTGGAGAAGGATTAGGAAGCTACAGAGTAGAGTGTTCCTTCCATGTCGCCCCTCATCTTCTATCGACTTCCCTTCCATCTCCAGCCAGAGTGACTAAGCCAGGTTAAACTTCAGGTTTAGCCTTAGGACTTGACCTCATTTATAAAACAGACACACATCTTTCCACCTATGTGCTAATGTCTGAAATTCTCTGAACAACGTTAAATGACTTTCATTCCAAATTTAGGGGAAAAGGCTTTAAATGGCACTGCCTATTGGAGATGAAATGTTGGTGTGTGTGGCTATTAGTAAAGATAAATGACTGATAAAGTAACTCATGCCACAGTTTGATAATAGGAATATATAGAAACAGTTTCAGTGGGGCAAAGCAAATTGCAACTAACATGGAAAAAGGGTGTTGAAAGAGGAAGCTGGGGATACTCCACAGGCTTTACAAGTCCCTACTCTTGGCCCAACTTATCTTTAACTGGGTGGAGACAAATAGAAGCTGTACCCTGAGGCTTTTCTATTTCTTCTCTTATTTGGCTGCCAACTGTTGGCACTCCTGCTTCCTATTATATATTCTGAGGTTTGGTTTTGTTTAGTTTAGTTTTATGTGGCTGACTTTGTATAAAGAAGCCTTGTTCCCGCAAGTTCTACTAAATGAGGTACACCTGTAGTCACAACCTGAACCTTAGCAGGGATGTTTAATTATTTACTCTTAACACGAGGCATCTCTGCCTGGATCTCCAAGCTGAAGACATAATTAGAAGTTACTGGAGAGAGAAATAGGGTGAGCATGTGGAGACATTTCTGACACAAAAAACCTCAGTTCTGCCAAAGCTTCTCACAACTGTGAGCCATTAGTCAACACGCTTTGGCTTTCTGAAACTTTTTAGCAGCCAATAATTTTCTTCATGATTGAGTGGTTGTGAACTAAAAGATTGCTACTCGTCTCGATGCCATTTTGTTGGGAGTTTTTAATAATTTTCACTTGGACAGGAAAAACTGACAAAGTAATAACATTTACAATGATTGGCCACCAGATAGCAGCCCTACCAATTTTACTTTGTTTTAAAGTTATGGTACATAAGTGACTGACCTTTGCTGATACTTGCATGCTGTTTTCTTGCATGTTCATGATGGCTTCAGAAATCTTGACGTCAATAGGATCCATTACTGACTCGATGTTGAACGGCCCCTCTAGCCTCTCTGCCACCAAGAGCATGGCATCTGCCACAACAAAAAACAACAGGCTCTTAAGGGATAGGAATATTACCTCCCACTTGAGTAAGGATGTAAAGTTTATAAAGCACCTTTCTCATAGCAGCCCTCTGAGATTGGAAAGTAGGAAAAGCATTATTATTCTTATTTTACAGGCAGGAAAACTGGAGAGACAGAGAGATTGCTACTTGAGGTCAAATAGCTGGTAAGAAACATAATAAGGGCTTGGACTCTGGTCTGCTATTTCTAGAACTCCATCTCCTTCCGCTATGCCAATCTGACTTGTCCTTTAGCTGTGACTCAACAATGTCAAGACAAATGACTGAAAAAAAATAAATAAAGCTCCTCATTCAAATGCTCAGAGGGCAGCTAGGTGGGACAGTATATAGCCTGCTGGATTGGAAGTCAAGGAGACCTGAATTCAAATCAAGTCTCAGTCACTTTTCTTGGACAAATCACTTGGCTACTTTCTGCCTCTGTCTCCTTATCTGTAAAATGAGAAAAAGAATGCCCAACTCCAAGGGTTGATGTCAGGATAAAATATTTGTAAAGTGTTATGAAAATAGTAGTTATTTTTTATTTTTGTTGCCTAGTTTCAGGTGGTCCAATGAACAACAACAACAACCCAATTTTAGTTAAAGCAAATTTAAAAAATAATTCAGTTTGTCAAGTGATGGTTTTAAACACCACTCTTCTGGCTCCCCACTTTGTAAATGTGCCACATGAAACTGATGAATAGAAATGAGAAGCTGTGTAGAGCAGTGGTTGCCAAAAGAGTTTAGATAAACTGGGTTCAAGTCCTGTCCCCGACTCATATTGAATCTTCCATGGCTAAGTTACATCACTTAGCATCCCAGATAGATTTCTGACTGTAGAGAGCAGCAGATTCCTATTGATGGAGTTTCCATACCTGGAGTTCCCTACAGTGTTGAACTAGATCATGGGATCATAAATCAAGAGCTGGAGGGGACATCAGGGATTCCTACTATGGGAAATTAATATTGAATTGTGAAATAATTTTCCTCTTTAACCCTCTCTCTCAAGGAAGGCCTGAAACAGTCTGATTCTAAGCTGAGGTTATACCTAGTTTCTCCCCTGGCTATGAAAATGAGTTGGGATCTTTTGGCTTTGTTCAGTATAAAAGGATTAAGGGCAGGACTCACCAATAGAAAGTTCTACTATTGGCCTAAGCAGACATGTTGAACTCATTTAAAGCATAGTGGTCCAGACATGTGGCAGAATGTGCTAGTGTCTTCCTGGTCCCAGCAAGGACATACCCTTCTTGTGATGAAGTAATAAGGGAGGAGTTTATCAATCAGTGAAATCTTGGGATGTTCAGGGAAGGGATTGAGTGGTGACCTGCACCGAAGGAGTAGAGGATGTTTTTTTTTTTGGATGGTGGAGAAAGTGAGCTGACCAGATTAAGATGTCTTGACCAGTCCGTTAATAAATAAATTTAAAATTAAGAAATACTGCCTTTTGAGAAGATAGAATACTGAACTTGATTCAAGACGACTTGATTGTCCAATTCACATAGCTGGGACCACTTAGCTTTGCGTTCTGGGGCTAGAGAATGGAAAGATGTATAGACTCATGGAGTCATAGCTCAAATCTTAGCATTGAGTTGCACTTTGACCCAGTTGCATCGTCCTACTTGTTTCTTCTATTGTTACCAATCACTCTAACCTATATCCGGTAATTAAATTCCTTCTTTTCTTCTCTAGGTTTCTCTATATTTTATTTCAGTTTCTCTGGGGCTGGATCCCCCTCTTATTCTCATGAGTCCTTTCAGGGACTTTTGTGCAATCTTCAAATCCATCACCACTCTCTTTGGATTCCTAGGTACATTTACATGCTTTCAAGAAAAAGAAATTACCAAATACGCTTTTAAGTTTAATCTTCATTGTTAGCATTGTCTCCATCACTTTTTTAGTATGGAAATCAACAAAACAATAAATCAAGTCCTGATTTTTAGCATTTTCTGATATCTGAAGACTCTGAAAACTGAAGTTTGAAACACAGACTGAAAGTTTAACCCTTGGCTCAAACAAGCAGGTGAGAGCTGATTCATTTAGCACTCGGATTTAGAGACCTCCCTGATGTCTAATTACATTTCTGCCAGATTCTGCTTGCCATATTACCCGAACTCTTATGCTCTGTACCTTTTTTAGGAGACCTACTTCATATCTACCTCTGGACTTCCCTAAAGACAAATGCCTAAATCTCTACCTGTTGCACTTTATGGTCTACTCCACTTATTGGTCCATACCCAAGCACTCCATGATTTTACCTTCCTAAGCACCAACTCTGCTGGGGCATATCTGAATAGCTTCCAGATCTTGGTCTGGCCCATCTGATGTCTTACTCAATGAGTGATGGAAGGGAAACACAAAGAATTTATGGATATAGTGAAAAGAACCCTGATTGTCAGAAAATTTGTTAGCTATATAATTTCTTTGGATAAATCTCTGGACCTCACACTCTTCATTTATCTCATTAGTTGTAAAATGGAAGAGTTGGAATGGATCTCTAAGGTTCTTTATATATCTAATATTCAATGCCTCTTGAAAATGAATGAATGGATGAATGAATTAATGAATGAATGAAAAAAAACATTGTACTAAGAGTCAAGGATACAAATACTAAATCCAGACTGTCCCTGCTAACAGTTTATATTCTAATAGTTTGAGAAAACACATAGGGAAAGGTGGCCAGGGATACTGGTTTAGGTAATCCCAGGGATGTTAAGTGGAAAATTGAATGACATGCTCTTTCCAATTGCATTTATTTGAATAGTTTCAACTCCAGAAAGCCAGTGAGAGGATGGGGAGAGAGAAAAGTAGGTAATTCTTGCAAGCAGACAGGAGTAAATTCTCACAAATGGTGGAAGGTGTGGGCATGGCTGTGACAATCAGAACATCTATCACTGAAAGTTGGTCCATGTTCTATCTTTGACCTATAGACAATAATAGATTGCCAACCCTTTCAACTAGACTCTCAGTCAGTGGAGACGAGAGATTTAGACCCATTAAAATGTTAATGTTCTCCATCACACATCTTAAAATACTGTCCATAGGAGTATTCAGAGGTCTAATTTGGTTTTCATCACATATGGTGTTTTGACATGTATAAGCAAGGTCCATTAATAAACAACTTTCTATAACAGTCCAAGGCACAGAATAGTTTGACATGCAGCAATCTGAGATAAGTGGCCTCTTTGAAAAGATATAGCACAGTCTGGTCTGAGAAGTAAACAGTCACAGACTACTTCCAACAGCTCTCAAAGAAAACATCCATCTTTTAAAAACATATCCATTTTTCAATCCCCATCTCAAATGTGACTTCCTCCATGAAACCACTACTAATTTCTCCAGGCAAAAAGGCTTTGTTTCTTCTAACCCTGCCCAAATATAATATATTTATCATATGTTTTTGTTGTTGTTCTGTCATTTCAATTGTGTCCAACTCTTTGCAACTCTTTTTGGGGTTTTCTTGGCAAAGATACTGGACTAGTTTGCTATTTCCTTCTCCAACTCATTTTACAGGTGAGGAAACTGAGTCAAACAGGGTTAAGTGACTTAACAACTATTAAGTGTCTACAGCCAGATTTGAATTTGTTTAGGTAATCCCAGGGATATTAAGTGAAGCCAAAGGAGAATTGAATGACATGTCCTTTCCAATATCATTTATTTGCATAGTTATTGGCTTTAGAAAGCCAGAGTAAAAGGTAGGTAGTTCTTAGAAGCAGTGAGGAGTAAATTCTCACAAATGGTAGAAGGTGAGGGCATAGCTGTGACAAGCGGAATATCTGTTCTAAAACTTCCTGACTTGAATTCCAGTGATCTATATATGGTGCCATCTACCTGTTCATATTTATTATATAGCATTTTATATTTATATAAGTTCTTTTGGCCCTCTGTCATATTCTAAGCTCAGTGGGATCCTAGACCATGTTTTACTCTGCACTGATCAGCCAGTTAATATTTATTAAGCATTTAACTATGTTTCTGGGGCTGCTAAGCACTAGAGATACCAGAAGAGCCAAAAAATAGTACCTGCTCTCAAGGAGCTCACTCAGGGACTGACATTGTACTTCAAGCACATGGTAGGTAATAACCAAATGGTTGCTGAACAAATACATTAATGAACTGCCAGTAGCAGGCTTTGCACAACATTTTAGCTACAGAACATTCACTATTGAAAACAAATCACAATGGGGGCAGCTAGTGGATCAGTAGCTAGAGAGCCAGGCATAGAGGCAGGAGGTCCTGGGTTCAAATCTGGATTCAGATACATCCTAGGTTTGTAATCCTTGGCAAATCATTTAACTCCAATTGCCGAGCCCTTATTACTTTTCTGCCTTGGAACCAATACTTAGCTATCCATTCTAAGATAGAAGGCAAGGCTTTAAAAAAAAAAGAAAGCAAATCATGCCTTTACAACTTCAGTGAGACTATGAAGAACAATGTATTAATTATATCTACTATTGGTAGGTAAAGGTTATTCTTATAAATATAAATGGCATCATGGACAAGTCTCTACTTATACATTTACAATACTGTATTTTATATAGAAAAACTATTGATAAACTTTAGGTGAATATTGTTAATCAAAAGATGAAGATTTGCACAGAAAGAGCTTACAATTAAAATAACTACTTCTCCTGAACTTAATGATCTTATTTCCCTGAGCCATCAACAGAGGATAAACAGTGGATTTTGCCATAGCATATAGATCTTAAAGACATTTTCTTCTCTAAGCTTTTCGAATGCTACTAAACATTGCCTGAAAGCTGTATTGTTTCTGCTGGGATTTACACAATCCATTTTGTGTAATTATCACAAAAATCCTCTCTTACTGTAGGCCTTTCTAGTAGGTTTTTTGATTAAGAGTAAATGATGACAAGTAAACAGAAGACTTTGTACTAGAGTCTCCTGCTAAGAGAATTATTCCCAGAAACTTACAGAGAAAACAAATTTGAATCACAGAGTAGTCACAATAAATAAAGCATTTAAGAGAATGAATAGGAAATAAGTAATGATATCCAAGGCACATAAGGATATATACATGTACATATAGTAGGTGCTTAACGACTGTTTGTTTAGTGAATGAATATGAGCACACACACTTATGTAACATCATTGTAGATATAGTATGTACTTAATAACTAAAAGTACATAATAATTTCATATATACACAACAACTGAAGATAGGTTATTTTATACTTGTTAGAAATGTAAATGCCTTTTTACCTGGATCATGTAAAATTAATCTAGTCCATAATGCTACATTCTGCTCTCCACAATATAAATTTCAGAAAAGTCTCCCTAATTCTTTGTTGAATCCATAACAAAATGTTCTCTATTCAAGGAGGGAGCCTTCTTTTTTCCATTATCAATAGACATTTATTGATTGACTACTATGCGGAATGTACTACGTTTTTATGCCATTACGCTTTACTGTGGGTGCTACTTGGATAATTTGCATGCCTGTAACAAGAGCTCTAGGTAAAGTGTGAAGTAGGTGAAGTTTCTCTTCCAGTTGCCCAATTTGTCCTAGCCTTGCCTATTCCATTTACCTTCCTCCCAACTTCCATCATGATTCTCCCTCTATTCCTCAAGTTTCCTATTGTCTCATACTCTCTTACCTTTCCACATAATCAGACCAATTCCTGGATGTCTCATTTACTCTAAAGTAAACATTACTGATAATCACTTCATTTATTCAAAATCTATTCAGTAAGTAGCTATAGCTCATCAAATACTAAGTTAGGCACTAGAAGAGCTTAAATGTTACCATCTCCCAGAAAATTGTTCATTTTACCTATATGTAAATCATGCAATAGTATTAGTGCTAACACCAATTGGATTCCCCAAGTCTACATTTAAGAGTTTATTTTTTAGTTATCAAGTCAAATGCTTTTAGTACTGATTATTTTAAGATAGTAAAATTCTGGATCATACTTATGTCTATTTTGTTGTTGTTGTCAATTGTAAAATACATCATTGTTAAATTGCATGATTGAGAGGAATGAGGGTTCTAGTTCAATGGTCTCCAAAGTAGGGGTTGTATGTAGATTGACCTTAAAGGAATTGTCATCTGATTCTATAAGGATGGTACCAAGTGGTGGAATTACCCTATCAGAATGAGGGAAGATGGCCTTCATTTCAACTTCCTCAGTGACCAACAACAGTGGGTTTGTCTTCAAAACAATTATACCTTACTGTATCCCTAATCCACCCTTTTCTGCTACTACACAATTTTCCAAATTCTTCCCTCCTGAGATTGGTGTTAGTCCTTAAGGGTAACTATAAACTAACTGAAACTAGTCATCAGTAGCAGTAATTGGGTTGAAGCTATTGGGAAAGTTGTCTATTCACAGTAGATTCACCCCTTGCTTCTTGGAAATCACTCCATGATTGCAGCAGATCCCTTTCAGAGGAAAATCTTTGTATTGAGGACAATGTCTAATGATTACAAACTTAGCTTTACTCGATTTCTCTATTGTCCTCGCTTTTTCCTTGAGGTGGGAAGTGACTTGCATAGGGGCCAACAAGCACAAATGAATTGTTATCTGGGTCACCAATATCATTGCATTATCTTTATTCCCTAAATCCATCCTTCCTTCAAACTTCCTTGTTACTATGGAACATGCTACTATCCATGTACACAGTCTTGGTGACATTTTCTACTACTCAGTATCCTTAAGTCAGTCAATTATTAAGTGCATGCCAGAGAGTATACTAGGCACAGTGACACAAATACCAAGAATAAAAACTATCCCTAATTAAAGGAACTTAGATTCATGGGAAAGTTATATATCTATAATATATTTGAACACACATATACATATGCATATGTATATGTGTATGTGTAAAGGGGAAAAAATAAGAAGAATGAGGTGTGAAAAAGCCATCATATTATGCAACTTAAAAAATAATTTGGGGGGCAGCTGGGTAGCTCAGTGGATTGAGAGCCAGGCCTAGAGATGGGAGGTCCTAGGTTCAAATCTGGCCTCAGACACTTCCCTGTTGTGTGTGACCCTGGGCAAGTCACTTGACCCCCATTGCCTATTAAAAAAATAATTTGTTGAGAAGAACATTAAGAGATTTTTAAAAAATGCACCAAAGCAAACAACCAGAAGAAAGCACAGAGAAGCAAGACAGTTTGAAAGTAATCTGTGTTTAATGTATGAACTTAAAAAATAAAAAAAAACAAAAATAAGTAGCATGAAAGAGATTCATTGATTCACATACAATCCTCTTTTTGAGTTCTATTTTATATATATATATATATATATATATAAAAGAGAGAGAGAGAGGGAGAGAAGAATATTCTTTTTTTGGTGTAAGATAGAAAAAAATAAATCTTACACTTGGAAAAACAATTGGAGAGATTAGTTTTTATAGAGTAATGAGGCTGGAAGCCCAGATTGCCATGGATTTAAAGGGCGAGTGTTAAAAAATACAAATGCATTATAAAAATTTGAGGACTACCAATCTTGTCTAGTTAATCAGATAATTATGAACCACTGGCGTTCATGTAATTTAAAGAAATATAATTGTGGAAAATTTAAAGCCCATTTGAGATAAAAAGATATGGATGGACTGCCATATACACCACTGATGGAATGCCCCTATAGATAAGAACACAGTTCCATTTACACATCAAAGCCATTAACAGATTTCTAGTTTTCAAAGATCATTAGATCATGGATATATGAAAAATCAATTAAGCATCATGAAATCTCTTCTACTTCTAAATTTTTATAACATCTAAAATTTATCTTTCTTGACTCTCCCCTTTCTTACTGGAGAATGTGCAAAAATGTCACCCCTATTTCCATAGAGGAGAGAGTAGCCTTTCAGGGTAGTCCTCTAGGAGTCTCCATTTGCACCTTCTCCTTGAAGAATCACCCTTTTTATCATCATTGACTTGTTTCACTATGGACTTTGACATTTCAAGAGCTGTGTTGAAAAGTGTGAAAATGGAATGCAAGGACCATCACTAAATATCTGGGAAAAGAAGGATATTTAAATGGCTCACTTTTTCTTACACATGAACCCATGGAACAATAAGAGGGGCAACTAGTGTGCCCTGGGATGGGAGATACTGTCATCCCACTGAGTGTATTATATGGTTAATCCTTCATTTTCAAAGAGGACCAACGATATCACCTGGTGATGTTTTAACTTATGTGTGAATTAGACTTAAGGGAGTTGAACAGTCATCAGCCTCATTCTCTCTCAGTCATCAAAGTCTGATGACAAGACAAAAGTTAAGATAACTGGCAATGGCTTAGGATACTATGGATGGCCTACAAACTTAGACCGAGCGAAGGTCTTCCAATGATCTCTATTTGAGTCTGTTCCTCAACTTGTCAGCTAGACAATACATTAGATTAAGAATATTATCTTTCATTCAAAAGAAAAGAAACTGTAGTGATTTTTATAACACCAGTGCAATGCTAAAATGTTAACACCAGCTAAAATTTTAATGCTAAAAACCCATTTAATCATAAATATAATTATAACCTAATCTAAAAGCCACAGTCCTAACATCTGAATGATCACTGTATACTTTCTATTTTGATATATTTCACATATATTCTTTTCAACTATTTATTTTGAACTGATACCCAATACCAATTTACCTTTTTCAGTTATTTCATGCAAACTGAAATTCTCCTTGGTGTATCTGTTCCACAGTCCATATTTTCTTGTCTTTTATCAAGACCTTTAGCAATTCCTTGGTGTGAATATTATTTTCTTATCTAATGCTATATGAATATTTAGTGCCAGACTCCTTACTGCATATTTTAGGAACTGCAGCTCTACTTTCAAAAGTTTGGAAGTGCCTTACATTGAAGTTTGAGAGTGTTAGGCACACTCTGCCCCTTGCAAAGTGGGCCAAGGCTGAGGACAAGTTAGGCTAGATTTAATATGTTTGCTGATTTAGTTCACCAGCCTGGGTTTCCTTGGGGGACAGGGGAGAAATCATTCTACGTCAACCTTGGGAAAGTAGCTCCGTGCACAGCCACTCTGTTTATATAGTATGGGCTTTAGTAAGCCTAGAAGGAATTACAACTCGGAGTAAAACACAGGGAGAGGAGGAAGAAGTCAAAGAACAAATTTACACACAAAATATTTAGAAGGGCAGCTATTTAGTATAGTGGATAGGGTGCTAGATCTAGTATCAGGAAGACCTAAGTTCAAATCCAGGCACAGACACTAGCTGTTTGATGTTTAACATGTTAGACTCAGTTTCCTTAACTATAAAACAGGAATAATAGCATTTACCTTTCTTGTGTAAAGACAAAATGAAATACTATTTGTAAATTGTCTCATAACATTTGCTAATAGTAATAATAATCCCTCTCCAATGCATGAGAAAATGAAAGTTCAGAGATTAAATAACCTGCTCAGGGTCACATAGTGAGTAGTAGAGTTGAAACTCAAGTCCACATCTTCTGATTCTATCTAATATTAATAATTAAATACTTAGCATTTTTATGTAGCTTTAGTGGTTGCATAGTGTTTACATATGTTAACTCATCTGATCCTCACAACAATTCTGGTGGGGTAGGTGCTATTATTATCATCCCTATTTTGCAGATGAGGAAACTGAGGTAGGCAGAATTCCTGTGACTTTCCTAGGGGAGGGGGGTCACAGAAGCCAGTAGTGTCTGAGACTGGGTTTGAATTCATGTCCTATTGACTTCAGAGGCACCACTCCATCCTCTGTGCCATATAGCTCCCCGCTATCATCTGACTCAAAAATCCCACAACTCTTTTTCTAATTTAGTTAGGTATTTAGTTCTCAGGGTGCTTCGTGATAATTGCTCTGTGGCAGGTGGATAAAGACTCCCCAAATAGGTTTTAGAATTGTATCATTCTTCTCCCCTTTGTTAGTGCTGTCCTGGGCACGGAAGACAGAATGTAGCCAGTAGTTTATTCTGTTGGTACTGTTACTACTAGCTAACTAATATGTATAAGCATTTCAAGGAAAGATGTATTTGTGTATCTATACACACACACACACACACACACACACACACACACACACACACACACACACAGTTTGAGGAAGTTGTTTAATGTTTCAGACTGCATTTCCTCATCTATAAAATGAGGAGCTGGACCTGGGCGCCCCTTAGATCCTTCTGGCTCTAAATCTGTGGTCCTGTGAGTTAGGAAATGATGATAAACCATCACAGAGATAAAATGGTGGTCAAGAAAGAAGAAAATGCTGACTAACGAGGACACCCAGAAAGAATCCAGTTTTCTACACGGATCCTAAATTTACATGTTATTAAAATACATTGCCTACTCTCTTGGAATGCCTCCAGGAAGATTACTTACACCTTTTTCTAAGACATGTGTATGAATGGGTATATACTTAGATTGGTAGAGAGAAGTAATTCAGAATTTTCTTGAAATATTTGACCTTATGAAAGCCTCTGGCGTTTTGGTGCCGAGAGTAGATGTTAATATGCCATCATTTGATAGGAACTGGGTAGAAAGCTGTCCTTCTATAGGGAATCCCTGAATGCTTGTGCTTTCATACAATATAAGTGTGAAGTCTGGCTCTAAGTGATCATATCTATATTATAAATTTTCCTTTTGGGAAAAGGAAAGTTAAAACCAAAATAAATTCCTGCAATGCTACCTGCTAGCCAGGCAAGATAATGATTTCCACCAGGGTGTTCTCAAAAGATAAGCCCATTTTATTCTTAATGAGAAGTTAATCATGGAGCTAGAGGGTGGAAAGGACCTTGAAAATTAAAATCAATTTAATTCGATAAATATTCACTGTGTTTACTAGGCACCAAATATTGGATGGCACTTTGAAGGATATACAAGAGATATAAAAGTCAGTCCCAGTTCTCAACTACTGCAGAGTTGAGTGGAGGCAGGAAAACACCTAAGACAAGATAAGTATACATGAAGCAATCAGAAAACAATTTAACTTTTTGTTTATTTGTGGTTCTATAAATTTGGTCTCATCTGAGTATCGACCTCTAGGTATGGAAACTGTCCAAATGATCCACAATTTAGGATCTCAGAGAGTTGCCCAAGGAACAGTTACTAAGTAATTGTCCATGTTCGTATAACTAATGTGTGTCTGAAACAGGACTTGAACTCAGATCTTCCTGTCTCCATGGCTTATCTATATATACTTATCTAGTATACTGTGTTACCACTCATAAAGTATAAGATGATTTTAATAGGTTCTCATATATATTCACACATATGTATGTACATATATTTCTTTGAAAAAAATTCTGACAAAAATAGTATACTGTTTAACAGCATTTATGCTAAACCTGGATAACTTTCCCATAAAAATGAACTCCAAATTTTTCCCAATAACTGACTTTTTAGAGAACAAAAAATTATTATCTAAATCTCCTGCTTTTTTCAATATGCCAGAGTCACTGATTTGGTCTTTTCTTCAGAAGCTAACCTTACTTACATCTATTATGTCTGGGAACACAACTACTTTTGACTTAATAAAGATATTTTGTTCTGAGAAGCATATAATGGAGAACAAATCAAGTCATTTTTAAAAGCTCAAAATAAACACATTCTGTTGTAGCAAAAATCATTCGCAAAAATCAAGGTATACTTAAAAATATGAATATACTAGGACAAAAATAATAGTTAATAATATAGTGCTTTAAAGTTTGTATTACACTTTACAAATATGATCACATCCTAAAATATAAATGAATTAAGGACAAAAACAATGATAGTTAAAAACATCATACTTTCCAGTTTGTATTGCCCTTAATGAATATTATTACATCTTAAAATATAAATAAATGAACTAGGACAAAAATAATGATCGTTATTAAGATCGGGCTTTAAAGTATGTGTTGTACTTTATGAATATCCCATCTTATCCCCACAACTTCCTTGGGTGGTAAAGGTAGGGCTATTATAATTTTCATTTTACCTATGAGAAAACTGAGGCAGAGGTTAAATGACTAGCCCAGTGTCACACGGCTGGTAAATATCTGAGGTTGTATTTGAACTGAGGTCTTTTTAACTTCAGAACTAGTACTCTACCCACCTGTTTTATAATTTATCTCTGTGATTTGCCTTGAAACAGTGGGCATATACCTCAATTTAATGGTCAACATCTATCCAGAAGCTATGAAATTAGCAAGATAGTCAAGAAATTCTCTTCCTCTCAAACTTTGTTCACTTATGGAAGACAATATATGTAAACAAAAAACTGTAATGCAAGATAGACTATAAAGGTGAAATAAGAGCTACAAAGTGCTACAAGGGATCTAAAGGAAGGTTAGAAAGATGGGCAGGAAATGGACATCCATGATGTAAGGATACGGAGTTGTAACTTGCATGGGAAATTTAGGGTTTATACCCAGGTCCTGAAATGTAGGTGTGTGTTTTTTGCCATTGCTGATTCTGGCTCTGCACTGTGTGGTCAGATGAACAATGCCCTCATTAAAAGTTTGGAGAGAGAAACAGAGGTCCCAGGAAAGGGTACAGCAGTGGAATTCACTTTAAGGCATGAGGAAGGTATTCAGCTGATTTGGAGAGTCTCCTCCCCAGTGAGTTCCCTGCAACAATGAAATCACACATCCAGTGCCCCTATACCACAGTTAAGAGGTGGAAAAGGGAAGAGGGAGGATATTTGAATAGCAACATAGAATGAGGAGGATGAGAGAGCTATTTGGTGCACCTTAGTCTGGCTAGATAAGACTCTTACCAGTCAGGGGCACAGGGCTACCAGGTGGGATTGCTTGTGCCTGGAGGTCGAGTCTAGAGCACACTGCCAGATCAGGAAGATATCCAAAGAGGCATTAGAAGAGAAAATCTTTCCACCCCTCCCATTAGTTTGGCTGAGAAAGGGAGACAAGATATAGGGCAGATGCTTGATGGAATGGCAAGATCCTGAGAAAGATATATTAAGGATGAAGGATGTTTGGTCATATTTGAAGGCACTAGGGAAGGAAATGGTCGATATGGAGAGATTGAAAATATGAAGATATTTCCATAATAAATAGGACTATAGTATGCCTTTCTTCACACATTGATACTCTTGGGAAGTTGTACATGAAATGAATTTTTACGAATTGAATTCTATTTTAATTGAACCGGAAGGGTTGTTATTTAGAGGATTTCTACAGAATACAGTTTTTAAACTGTAGCATCTCTTCAAGAAAAAAAAATTACCTTTTTTTGTAAATTTGTTTCTTAATGTCTTGAATCTTCTTTAAATGTATCTGTTTATAATGATTTAATACAAAGGCTTAAATCTAATACAAGGTCCTGTCTGTACCACTTAGCCTTTCCCAAATTTATCGTGTAGTGGGAATGGTAACAACAAGATGCCATAACATATCTGTGAAAAAATGTTTTTGATGCAGTGAGCTCTTAGGTTCAGTGAAGTTATGAGCCTCTATGGCAAATCAGCATGATAAGGGTTATAGTTGTTTATTTTTTAACTTCCATGCTGTTTGAATGCTGAGCCATCAGTTGGATTCATCTCTCCTCCCTATGGCCATCTTAGAATCTTAGAACAAGAAAATCTGAGGGTTGGAAAGAACCACAAAGGTCATTTATTCCAACCTCTATCTGAAGCATAAACTTCCTCCCTGACAAGTGGTTATCCAACCTCCTCTTAAATGCATCCAGTGTCTAGGAATGTACTCTCTAATGAGGCATCCCATCCCTTTTTGAATAGCTATATATGCTAGGAAATCTTTGCTTATGTTGACCTGAAGTAGGTCTCCTTATAATTGTGATTCATTAGTTCTAATCCTACCCTCTGGAGCCAGACAGAATGAGACCCAACTCCTGTTTCACATGACAAGCTTTCAAATACTTGCAGACAGAAATTATATTCCTTTTAAGTCTTCTTTTCTTATTTCTTTAAGCTGATTCTTATATGGTAACAGTTTCTAGTCTATATACCATCCTGCTACTGCCAAATTAGTCTTCTAAAACATCACTCTGATTATGCCATTCCCTATAAAATGAAGTCTAAATTCTATAGTCTATGATTTTTAAGGCTTTCCATAAACTGGTCTCATTTTACTTTTTAAAATCTTACTATAATCTCTTCTCTAGTTAAACTGGTCTATTTTCTCTCCTAGGAAGATGACTTCTTTTTTCCCCTTCCAAGATTTGTCATTATCACTTGGAATGCCCTTTCCCCTCCTACCCTACCAATCTCTTACCTATCCTTCAAATATCAGCTCAATCGCAATTTAATCTAATTCAGCAAAAAACCTGCCTCTGTTCTAGGCTCTATGGGTGATAAAAGTATCAATAACAGACCACTCTTGTCCTCATAAAATTTATGATTTAACTTTAATGATACATGATGATCATCACCCAAAAAAAGGTCTACCATAATCAATAACAAGTTTTTATTATTGCTTACTATGTGCCAAGAACTTTGCAAGGTTCTGGGGAAACCAATAAGAAAGTGAGATGGTGCCTGCCCTATAAGAGCTCACATTCTACCTCTTTTACAAATGCTTATCAAACAAAGAATATCATAGTTATCACATCTCTATGTGAACCCTTATCATTTCTTGTATAAGCTGATAATTTCTTAGTTATTCCTGTGTAGTCCCCAGTAGAGAGAATAGTCCCCAGTAAAGTCACAGCCATGGCATAGGAATTGCCAAACACATAGCCTGCTCTGAAGCATGAGAAAAACAAGCTTTTCCCTAGGACAAAAGAAATCACTGATTCAGGAATTCTATGAGAAACCTAGCCAGATAGTTACACATTGACACATTGAATTATCACCTATAGAAAACTCTGTTTAGACCCACTGAAGTAATCTATATCCATTGTCTTTATCTTGTAAATCATTACTAACCACTGTCCCTGCAAAAGGCTTACATAATTCCTTAGCCTATGTCATTTCCCCTATGAAGTATTACCCCAAATCATTAAACTTTGCCACTGGTCAGCAAGAGGATTTCTGTGTGTCTGTCTGTCAGTCTGTCAGTTCGATCTTCCTGGTAATCCCAGAATCATTTTTCATCCCAGTTGGTTGAACTATGAGTAATTTGTAGAGCACAGCTCTACATTCCTATATTGCCTAATTGTTATTTTCATATTATACCAATCTTTAACTCATACATATGCAGTGGAGAGGCATTCCAACTGAAGACATTCTAATTAGGAGCATGAACTCTCTTACTCTCCCACTTTTCCCCTTCCACCACCATCTTTAGAGTACATACAGATGTTCTCTAAAAGTCCATGGCAAACCGAGTAAAATTTTATGAATGCCCAGATACCCCTTACCTACATAATCCAGTCATGTATAATTAATTGCTGGGTTGTATCCCCATCAGTTGGTTGTTGAACTAGAAAAAAGCTGATAATATAGAATGCCCACAACAGGTTGAAGAGAAGGTAGTTTTCTGCCAGTGGTCCTCTTGGCCTCCTCACTGTAGGCAGAAGGATATAATTTCTTTCAGGTGAAGAGAAGGTACCTATTTCTAATAGCTTATTAGCGGTAGAGGCCATTGCTATCCATTTGGAGCAGTGATTCAGACAGTTAGACTTTTACCAGGGCTCTGGATACCTTTGCCTCTCTTGAGTGTTTTCTTCCTTTAGCATTGACCCTGAGATGATCAAAAGGTCCTGGAAGGCCTGCAAGTGATGCCCAGAAATAGCAGCAGCTACTGGAAAGGTTGTAGGTAAAATAGCAGTGGGAAAGAGTCATTGTCAAAGAGAAATTGAGGCCACTTGGAAAGAGGATCCCACTTGGTGTTTGATCAGTATGTTTAGTGAAGGTGAAATATAAAACAGCTAATTAGCAGCCTTACAAAGAAATTGTGTCCCAAAGGGCTAGAATATTAACTGCCTCTCAAATACTTAGGCTAGTACAGATATAGATACATTACTAGATTTTGTTCTAGTCATTCTTTGTTTTTTTTAATTGCTCACTAATCCTTTTTCTGTTTGGAAATAAAATGTTTGTTACCTCATTCATGTTTCTTTATTGGGTATTTCTTTATTTTTCTTCTTTATCTGGGGAAAATCCTAGATTTCAAGCTGGTATGTTTATATAATTAGAAACTCTATAAGTAGCAACTTTCCTTGGATCCAAAGTGGGAAATGGAATGATTCACTGGGGTAAAACTAATTCCCCTCCAAAGAAAATAGACAACCCCAGAGCAATAAATCTAGGACAAGCCACAATGGCAAGTAAAGGATAAGAACTAGCTCAGGCCATCAGCCAAGTGGAGCTTATCCAGCTTTGAGTTAGAAAATTATTTAACTTTTTGTGGGTTCCTCTTGTATCTCCAAACTAAAATTCTTTGGTAGCAACATCAGCTCTTGAGAGATGACTACTAGTATATCCAGGACTATAGCTCTTTATATAGCACATTTCTCACAAAAATCCTAAGAGTAGATGGTATAAGCTTTAAAACCTCCTGTTAATGGGTGAGGAAATTCCAGCTCAAAGAGGCTAAACTGATGATGGTCACAGAGGTATCAAGTTCCTAAATGGGAACTCAGATCCAGATTTTCTGATTCTATTGTCCACTCCTCTTTCTACTATACCAGGTGAACATACGAAAGACTCCCTAGTGATGAGTTGAAAAGAAAAAAGACATTTCTCTGAACCTTGAAAGGTTACACTATATCTGAAGAATTTAGTGACTCTATTATGAAAATTCAGAATCCTATGAATTTCTCTGAGAAATCCTTGAAAGACTGTTCCAGGCCTTTTTGGTTCAAAGGTTAAAAATATAAGTGATTTTTTTGTTATGAATCCCAAAGAATATGAAATCCTTTTATGGCTTGAACCCAAGCAAAGTAGCTTCTTCATCTATCTTACGATTCCAAGTTCACTATAAACCTTGATCAATGTCATTTTTGTTTCTGTTCCCCCACTTCCTTTGCAATTTGTTCTATTTGCCAAATATCAAATAAATGGTAATTTTTGTCACGTCTATTTCTGAAAGATCCTTAGAAATAAATTACTAGAGTAGAAGGGAAAATCAAGGGTTAGAGTCAGCTAGAGAAGTACTAGCATCTGATAGAGCTAAAAAGTAGAAAATGTAAACAAACCAATTAAAAGCAATTTAAGGAATGCATTGATATCTGAACTGAAACTAAAATTAAAAAGGGACAGTCACACATAATAATTACATTAACTAAAGAACCAAAGCCAAATAAAAGTGAATTTAATGAAAATAACTATTTACTTTGAAAGCAAATCCTGGATGAGTAGAAGAGAACAAATATACAAACTAATTTAATTCTGAAGTCATTGCACACAAAGAAGCTTATTTTGATTCAACCTTATAAAAGGAAATGCAAATTGGGGAAGAAAAAGGTCCTCTAGTCTTAGCATAGAATAGAAGCCAGAATATGCAGACCTCTAAGAAAATTCCAAAGCTTAGCCTTTTTTGAGTAGAGTGATATATTTATTATACAACATGGGAACATGATACATTCATATCGCCATTGTCTCTATTATTCTTTATTATAACATGGAGGTGTTTAAATAGTCCTATTATCAGCTACAGAGAACATGACTTCTAAATCATGAATCTGATGGATATAAATGTACACACTGATAGCTATAACCCTTTATTTGAGTTGTTGTTCCTATTTCCTCAGGAATAATTTTTCCATGCTACTTACGGCTTGGAATATTGAAATATTTCAATTCAACATATTAGTTGAACCCTTTGTGACAAACTATACAATTTAAAAACTGATGGAGAACTCTGAGATCACTAATTCTAAACATTTCAGTTTACAAGTTAGGAAACTGGGGCTTAAAGAGGGGTATAATGACTTGCCTAAAATCGCAAAAGTCCTTAATAATGTAGTAGTTATGATTAATCATTTTTTTCTTGACCCTAATTGACTTTTTGTTAGAGTAGAAAGATTATCAATTCTGGAATCAGAGCATTGTAGAGGGTAGCTAGGTGGCACAGTGGAAAGATCTCCAGGCCTGGAGTCAGAGAGTTCAACTCTAGCCTCAGATACTTACTAGCTGTGTGACATTGGGTTAGTCACCTAACCTTATTTGCCTCAGTTTCCTCTTTTTAAAAAAGATCTAGAGAAAGAAATGGCAAACTACTTCAGTATCTCTTCCAAGAAATCCCCAAATGGGATCTCAAAGGATTGGACAAGACTGAAAAATAATTAATGATTTGGATTCAAATCCTGTCTCTAACTCTTCCATGGTGTGTGTAGGCAAGTCATAACTTCCTTGGGACTCAGTTTCCTCACATATAAATTGAATGAGATATATTAGATGGCTTCTGAAGTCCCTTCCAACTAATGTAGATTTATGCATCTATTATTTATTTGTCGTTTATTTCCAATGTGGATATTAATATCATTGTCTTACCAACTAGCCAAATACTACTCTATGACTGTTTGTTGGTGATTTTTACTCTTATTGACTCACATTTTCAAATTGAAGGAACTTTAAAATCCCCTTTTAATTGTTTTAGTCTTTGTATACTTTTTCCAACTTCTGTATGTTTATCTATTTATTGGCATATAATATGTCTCGAATTGATTCTGGGATTCCAGTTCTTTCTGATTTTACAATTATCAAAGCCCACATTCCTTAATGTTGACATTTTATAACATTTGAAAGTGCCATTGAAATAAAAAAAATTTAAACTTTCCCCTAGTATTCTGCAGGTAAGCAATTCTTTCATTTCTTCCTCCTTTGCCCTAAAAGTTAATAAACCAAATCACTCCAGAGACTATTTGTTCCTTCAGTCCAAAGGCTTGTGACCTACATGGAATGAATCACAAATCTTACTCAGAACCAATAAAAAATAAATAAATGAAAAGTCAGATGGGTTTTCAGAATTCCCCACTGAGTCTGAGGAGAGCGATTAGTGGGCAATTCAGTAAGCAATGGGACATCTTTTCTCCTATTTGTCTGTGAGCCGTTATTATTAAAAAATAATATATTTTATTATTTTGGTGCTTGGTGCCATTTGAGCAGAAAGGAAAATGAAAAACGGACCATATGGCCCACATCAGAGGTCATCAACCCCCAAAGAAAAAAAGCCAGATTAAAAAAAAAATCTTCATTTAAGGAAGTGATGACTTCATCTTTTTTTTTTTCACAGCAAAATAGTCCAGCAAAGCAGCAAGATAACTTTTGATATTTTTTGTCTTTAAATCTCTTTCAATGCTATCATGAAAACATATTATAGTTGAGCTAAAATCTACTTGTACCTAACATCTATGGAAAGCTGGGGTATCCAACTTATTCATAAAGAATGGTACATAAATTCTTAATGTAGGCAAATGACATGTATGTGTGCTGTATGTGCATGCACACAAATGTGTACAGATTTCACTCAATTCAAAAAAAGCATTTATTAAGCAACTTTTATGTTCAAAGTACTCCACAAGGCTCTGGGGATACAAAAGACAAGAAATGAAAAATAGTCCACTCTCTCTAAAGTTTATATTTTATTGGAAGGCAAAGACCAAAATACAAAGCAGAAATTCTGAATTTTTTAGATAGATTGGGATTTTTTGCTCAGAATGGGCATCATTACCAATGGCAGATGAACCAATGGAGAAATTCTCTTGGAAGAAATAAGTCAGGGACATATAAAGTATGTAATTCATGTTATAATTGCTGAATATGATGCTATAACTTTTAAATAATAATCATCTTTTTTAAGATAATAATATTCACTGGACTTGGTTACAAAAAAAAAACAAACAAACAAAAAACAAACTAGATCTACTATCTATGAAGCCCAGAATACTGTAGTTTAGAACTAAATACCTGGGACTAAGGGGTGAAATAATTTGGGATCTAGATCTCCATTTGGAACTAGAAAAAATGGAGGTCCATCATTATTGTAAATTCCATTATTATGTTCTGTTCTTGTATTTTCTGATAGTCTCTCCGGTAACTGGTTCATTTGGGTTATAATTTTTTTATTAGACATTTATTAATATTCGTTTTTAATCTGTTTACATACTTTATGCCCCTACTTTCCCCTTCACCCCCCGCTATCCCCCCACCCATGGTCAACGCACATTTCCACTGGTTGTACCATGTGTCCTTGTTCAGGGTCTATTTCCCATTCATGTCCACCTCAGCCCATGCATTCAAGCAATTGTTTATCTTATATGTTTCCTCTCCTGCAGTCCTTCCTCTGAATGTGGGTAGCATCTTTACCATAAATCCCTCAGAGCTGTCTTGTGTCATTGCAGTGCTGCTGGTACAGGAGCCCATTACATTTGATTTTACCATAGTATATCAGTCTCTGTGTACAGTGTTCTTCTGGCTCTGCTCCTTTCGCTCTGCATCACTTCCTGGAGGTCTCTCCAATTTGCATGGAATTCCTCCAGTTTATTATTCCTTTTAGCACAATAGTATTCCATCACCCGCATATACCACAATTTGTTCAGCATTCCCCAATTGAAGGACATCCCCTCATTTTCCAGTTTTTTGCCACTACAAAAAGCGCAGCTATAAATATTTTTGTACAAGTCAGTTTATCTATGATCTCTTTGGGGTACAAACCCAGCAATGGTATGGCTGGATCAAAGGGCAGGCAGTCTTTTATAGCCCTTTGGGCATAGTTCCAAATTGCCAGCCAGAATGGCCAGATTATTTCACAACTCCACCAGCAATGCATCAATGTCCCGATTTTGCCACATCCCCTCCAACATTCATTACTCTCCCCTTCTTTCATTTTAGCCAATCTGCTAGGTGTGAGGTGATACCTCAGAGTTGTTTTGATTTGCATTTCTCTAATTATTAGAGATTTAGAACACTTTCTCATGTGCTTTTTGATACTTTTGATTTCTTTATCTGAAAATTGCCTATTCATGTCTCTTGCCCATTTATCAATTGGGGAATGGCTTGATTCTTTATACAATTGCTTTAACTCCTTGTATATTTGAGTGATTAGACCCCTGTCAGAGTTTTTCGTTATAAATATTTTTTCCCAATTTGTTGTTTCCCTTCTGATTTTGACTACATTGTTTTTGTTTGTACAAAAGCTTTTTAGCTTAATATAATCAAAACCATTTAATTTACATTTTGTAATTTTCTCTAACTCTTGCTTGGTTTTAAAATCTTTCCTTTCCCAGAGATCTGACAAGTCACCAGGACTTGATGGATTCACAAGTGAATTCTATCAGACATTCAAAGAGCAACTAATCCCAATACTATACAAATTATTTGATATGATAAGCTAAGAAGGAGTCCTACCAAATTCCTTTTATGACACAAATATGGTACTGATTCCAAAGCCAGGGAGATCAAAAACAGAGAAAGAAAACTACAGACCAATCTCCCTAATGAACATAGATGCAAAAATCTTAAATAGAATACTAGCAAAGAGACTCCAGCAAGTAATTAAGAAGATCATCCACCATGATCAGGTGGGATTTATACCAGGAATGCAAGGTTGGTTCAACATTAGGAAAACCATCCACATAATTGACCATATCAACAGTCTAACAAACAAAAATCACATGATTATCTCAATAGATGCTGAAAAAGCCTTTGACAAAATACAGCATCCATTCCTATTGAAAACACTGAAAAGTATAGGAATAGAAGGACCTTTCCTAAAAATAATAAACAATATATACCTAAAACCATCAACAAGCATTATATGCAATGGGGATAAATTAGAAGCCTTCCCAATAAGATCAGGAGTGAAACAAGGATGCCCATTATCACCTCTATTATTCAACATAGTACTAGAAACACTAGGAATAGCAATTAGAGAAGAAAAAGAAATCAAAGGTATCAAAATAGGCAATGAGGATACTAAGCTATCACTCTTTGCAGATGATATGATGGTCTACTTAAAAAATCCTAGAGAATCAACTAAGAGGCTGGTAGAAATAATCAACAACTTTAGCAAAGTGGCAGGATACAAAATAAATGCACATAAATAATCAGCATTTCTATACATTTCCAACACATTAGAACAGCAAGAGGTAGAAAGAGAAACACCATTTAAAATCACCCTAGACAATATAAAATACTTGTGAATCAATCTAACAAAACAAACACAGCTATTATACGAAAACAACTACAAAACACTTTCCAAACAAATAAAACTGGACCTCAACAATTGGAAAGCCATTAACTGTTCATGGGTAGGATGAGCTAACATAATAAAAATGAACATCCTACCCAAATTAATTTACCTATTTAGTGCCATACCTATCAAATTACCAAAAAACTTCTTTACTGAATTAGGAAAAACTACAACAAATTTCATTTGGAATAACAAAAGATCAAGAATATCAAAGGAAATAATGAAAAAAAATGTGAAGGAAGGGGGCCTAGCAGTACCAGATATCAAACTATACTATAAAGCAGCAGTCATTAAATCAATATGGTACTGGCTAAGAGATAGAAGGGAGGATCAGTGGAATAGACTTGGGGTTAATGACATCAGCAAGACAGTGTATGATAAACCCAAAGAGCCCAGCTTTTGGGACATGAACCCACTATTTGACAAAAACTGCTGGGAAATTTGGAAAACAATATAGGAGAGGTTAGGTTTAGATCAACATCTCACACCCTACACCAAGATAAATTCAGAATGGGTGAATGACTTGAATATAAAGAGGGAAACTATAAATAAGTTAAGTGAACACAGAATAGTATACTTGGTTATAATTTTTGCATTTTTCAGAATTCTGCCCATATTCCCAGAAGCATTTAGGACATGAACACATTTCAAATGCATCATAGAAATAAACTGCACTGAGGAAGGATTCATCATTCTGAAAATTCCATACTGTATAATATTAGAAAGGAAGGTTGACTAAGTAATATTAACTTATGGTTCTATAGGAGTACTTTAAGTGCTTTTTCAAAAGCACTTAACAAATCAAAATTGCCCCACTCACCATAACCACACACTGACTTTTACAGTAGAACATGATCACTATTTTTCAGGGCAGAGTAACAGTCCAAGACAGGTCAAGAAATAAAGAAGAATTCTGCATTGTGTTAAAGTGGTATAGAGATTTAGGTAGGCAGAATGAAATGCTTCAATTGGAAAGGGGTTAGAACCTAAATAATAACATATTGTTGGACACAGTGAATGAATGCATTTTAGATGTTGGCAGTAAATATTTTCATATCTGTGTATACAAGATGTACATATATATTTCCAATAAACATATTTTAAGATATACACATATAATTCTTATAAATAAGCCTCTCAATCCTATGCATACATATTTTAATATAAAACACACATATACATGTATTTATATATGGAAGCCTCATATATTTGAATTTGGACTCACAAAAATGTTATTTAATCTTCAGCATTTGCATTAGACTTGCTGCTCTCTTCCCAACCTCTTTAATTCCTTTATATATCAGTTGGTGGAAGAAAAAAATTCATGTATTTGCTAGGAACAAAATACATTTACAATTCTTTTAGACTTAGAAAAAGGTCTATGAATTCTCTTTCGTTTTAAAAAAGGAATAAGAGAGTTAAAATATGTTAAGGTGTTTTGTGGGTCATCACCTGCTTTTTGTGAATAGGTATGCAACATCTTGTTTTCCAAAGAATAAATGGAGCACTTTCATATAAAGGTACTCATATTATTTTTTCCAACAGAGCATCTCTAACTGTTCCTTCTCTCTTTGACTCAGATGACTGGATTGTTCTCTGAATGTACTTGGGTGAATTTATAATCCTTCACGAAACCAATTCAGAAGGTGCTTCTGGTGTCTGTCTCAACAGGAAAGCATTTTGATGGGGTCTAGAAGAGGTGAAAGGGAGGAGAGGGACATGGTCTCTGAGGTGATCAAATCTTCCACCTTTTTTGCATGACTGGTTGAGCTGTTAAAGGTCATGTAAAGCCTTAAAAAGGCTGAAGATGGCTGTTAACATGCCAACATTTTGTGCTTTTGAAAATGTATAGGATTGGGATACTGCACTAATGGTTAACTTTTACTGCTATTAAGATGGACTTGGGAGTCCTACCCAATAAAGTAGTTCCAGATCTATGTAAACATAATGACTTCATAACTAGTGTACACAGTTTTAAAGATAAGGGTTAGGAACTATTTTACTGGGTTTTCTGCTCAGAATCATGGGGTAGGGGAAGTGGACCTCTCTAAAAATCACTTCTAGTCCTAGGATACCATGATCTTTAGCACCAAAAATCAACTTCTAGTTGTCTCATTTTACATGGTTCTAACCCATGACAGCTAGTGACAATGACAACAACGACTGTGACAACCAGAGACAGCTAGATAGTAGAGTGGGGAAAGTGCTGGTGTGGAGTCAAGAAGACCAAAGTTCAAATCTAGCCTCAGATTCTTATGAGCTCTATGACCCTGGGCAAGTCACTTTATCCTGTTTGCCTCAGTTTCCACATCTATAAAATGAACTGTTGATGGAAATGCCAAACTGCTCAAGGAGCTTTGCCAAGAAAATCTCAAAGGGGATCATGAAAAGTTGGCCATTACTGAAAACAAAAAATCAGGGATAAAGGATAAAATAAGAATTTTATTTACAAGTCTGTAATATAAATTAGCCAAATTTTATGAAAGAGCTTAGTCAAATCTCAGTTCAAAGTTACCTTTTTTAATACATGGTTTTCTCCTTAGAAATATCTATTATTTCCCATTTATTCTCATAGTACATGATGTAGTGAGAAAGAAGAATTTCTATCCCTATGTTACAAATGGAAGAGTTAAATCAAGAGGAACATAAATGACTAAAAAACTAGCTTTCTCACAGGGTCAATTTACTAGACTCCACCTTCTGATCTCAATCATGTGGGTCCTGCTGATGGTGCTGGGTTGCCATGAGAAACAATACTAGGGCCAACAGTGTTTTCATTTACAAAGGACAATGACACAAACAGTCTATTCCAGTGGCACACTACTTGGGAGGTGTCAAATACAGTAGCAATGACTTTTCATCTTTTACCTACTTCCTTTATTAATATGGAAGCTTACTCTTATATTGCCTGTTGCATTTTTAAAAGCTTGCTGCTAGGCTATAAATTTCTGAGCTGCCTCCCAGCATCTTTTCTCAGACAAGGTTCAATAGTTCCTAGAATACAGTATCCACAAATAAAAGTGAAAGAAAAAGTTGCATTTTTTTTTCAGGGTAAGTGCTTGAATACTTAAATGTTAATTCCCGAAAAGCACTTTGGCATTCCCAAAGGGCGGCAAGCATTGAGGGTGTCCCAAATCAATATGACTGATATGATTAACCTATTTATTATTTTGACATTCCAGTTTCAAAGAGAGGGAAGAACAATTTCTCTGTTTTGGTCTGGCTTGGCTAACCACATTATTGGGATAAAAGAGAAAAGTTGATCGATAGCAGAGGCTCAATGGCATAAAATCCTCTGTGTGATCTTCTCATAACTCTTTTTAGGTTTCTATTGTCTTTTCTTTCAAAGGATTAGTTTGTTTTAAGGACATGAGTCAACATAAAACATTGGGATGTCAAATCCAGTTGACTCATAGCAACTGTTTATTTGAATAAATGTCCATGGTGGTTTTTACGCATTCCTGTAGACAAAGAGAGAGGAAGACCCTTCTTGTAAATGGTTTTATTTTTAAATTGAATTGAGAGATGCAGCAAGGTATAGTAGGTAGAACTAGTTTTATAGATAGAAGATGTGGGTTCATATTCTGCACCTGATGTTTCCTGGAATCATTTAACTTCCCTCATCTGTTAAATGAATGATTTGGACTAGATGGCCTCTGAGGACCCTTCCAGCTCTATATCTATGATCTTATGAATTGAACTCTCCACCTAGGTGGAGTATCAATGTTACAGTGACTGCTCTCTCATTTTGATTTTCATTCTGATTCTTTCCTTACAGCTGCATCTATTCTATAGAAGAAAAGCAATCTTATTTCTTTTAAGCTGCCATATATATCTCCTTTCATACATCCTCCTGACTCATTACCATTTTTAGCAACTTATATTCTCCTTCTGATTGAAATAGAGCCAGGTAGGTGAATCACAGAGGTGGGAAGTGAATAGGTTTTTAAATTATTTACGAGGCTGGAATTTATTATTTTCCTTATTCAGACTCTATATTTTCCTCTTTCCTCCCTCCTCCCTCTCTCTTTCTTCTGCCTGCCTTTTCTCCCTGTTAATCTATTAAATGAGATAACAAGGCAGTAGTTATGTATTGGAAGAAGGCAAGCCCTCTAGGAGACTGTACTCTCTATTATCCAGCAAGAATTAGGATCTATCAGGTTCTATGTATGGCATCTCTCTCTTTGACTGCAAATCTATTGTAAGACCTTTACTCTGAAAGGTGAAAACATGAAAGCCTTAATTTATATGAACATGGTCTCTGGCATACTTTCTGTGATGTGGGGGTGATGAGAAAGGCTGGGAAACTTATGGATGGGATTTATTTTATATATATATATATATATGAATAAAAGCTAAACATAAAAGAAATTTGTGATTTCATTTATGTACCATCTTCTTTTTCTTTATATACGGCAATGCTTGCTTTATAAAATTAGGAATAAAAAGAGAGAGAAAAAAATCTTTACTAATCATATATGGTAGGAAACATAAGGCTAAGATGAAGAACATAGACACTTAGAATTGGAAGATACCCAACTGTTTATGACAAATCCAACACTCTGATTTTAAAGATAAAGAAACAGAGGTCTCAAAAGGAAAAATCATCTACCAAGATTATATAGTTAGAAAGTGGAAGAGCAAGGACTTTAATTCATCTTCTCTGACTCCACATCTAGTGTTCCTGCCAATGAACTACCAAAAAACATCCTCTGTTCTAATATAAGCGGTTACATTTCTGTTGGTGAAATTTGTTGATCCACTTTTTCTTTTCTGCCTTCATTGACCTTACCAGACTTTCTACTCTGTCTAAAGGCATAACTAGGATGATTGTCACCAGGGTTTTGTTCCAGAACAATGAAATTTGGAAGATATTGGGTACTACTTAATATTCCTTTAGCCTAGAAACAAATGAACTTAATATTTAGGTGGCAAGAATAATTCATTAAAAAAGAAAACTACCAGAAACTATAATTATTCCATTTTCTTCTGGTAGTAGTCATCCCTTGAAAGTGAATGTGGAATCTCCTGTAACACAAAGTCCCATGGACTTTTGCTTCTACTCTGCTGTTGAAAAATTCAGCTGAGTTTTTCTTTAAAAGCTGATTGAGGGGCAGCTGCGTAGCTCAGTGGATTGAGAGTCAGGCCTAGAGACGGGAGGTCCTAGGTTCAAAGCCAGCCTCAGACACTTCCCAGCTGTGTGACCCTGGGCAAGTCACTTGACCATCATTGCCCACCCTTACCACTCTTCCACCTAGGAGCCAATACACAGAAGTTAAGGGTTTAAAAAAAAAAGGTGATTGAAGGACATGTCTGTCCTGCTTGGTCTAGGTGATAATACTGATACTTAAAGGCTTTGTTTGCTTGACTCCCTGGTCTCATGACAGTAGTCTAGTCTTATCTTCTAGAACATTCCAGAATTCAGATCTGGCTCACTGATCTGGAAGTAGGATATTTATGTTTACTTTTCTAAGTGCATAGACTTTCCAGACCCAGGAATTTTTCCCTTTTTAGATCTATGTCCCTATTCTAACTGAATCCCTGACCTCTACTTAATTAGCTTTGTATCTATCAGATTTCTAAAATTAAGTAGAACTCTGGTTCTTGTGCCTTCTGCCCCACTCTGTTCTGATGCTAACCTTAGCCTACTATTGCTCAATTAGCCTCTTGGTTTTGGCTCATTCCATTATTATCTACAGTTAGAAGATGGATGAGTTCTCTAAGGAAATGAGTAAAAAATGAATAATGATGGGCTGGGCTTTTTATATTAAGGTCCTTTCTGGCTCTTGGGATATACAGTTTAAAGAATAGAGGGCTAAGGGGAAGAGCTTTCAAGTTGCAGGGGTGGCTGGGTGGGGTGGCATGGAGTAATGAGGGGGAAAATATGCTAGCAAAGGAGAGAGAGACATTGAAGTAGCTGAGGGGTAAGAGGAGGACAGTGTCATGGGATCCAGAGGAAGTTTCAAAAAGTCAGGATAGTTAAAACTTTCTTTAAGTTCTATCACAAGATCTACCCACCTCCCTGGGGAAGTCTACCCTGATAATAGTACCTCCAACAGCTTTTCTACTCTCTAGATTATGGAAACATTTATGGCCCATATATACTAGTGTTTACTATTTTGTTTCTAGTAGGTAGTTTATTTCCCAGTTTTATCTCCTTGAAGATGAGTTGAAAGAAAGCCATTTAGTTCAACCCACACTTGACTAAGAGAACCTTCTTTGATCTCTTGGAGCAGTTGTCTTCCACCCAGGGGCCAAGAAGTTGCTTAATAAATATTTCTTGATCTGTCATACATTCATTGTCTTCCATTTTCCTTATTCCTTATCATATAGATTATTCAAATTATATGTGACTAGTTTCCAGTAGGAATTGCCTGAAGTTCATTCTTCATATTCATGTGTCCTTTTCTTATTCACTCAATATTTTACACCAACGATAGAAAATAATCTTAAGAACAAATATTTGTTCTAGGTTTGTGTGTGTGTGTGTGTGTGTGTATAATTTTAGTTCTGTCATACTGTTATTATCCTATCAAAGGAAAGTCTATATTATTTTAGCCTTACAATTTTCTTTCCATGATGATTGGTTTCTGCTTCATTTTAAAATTAAAGGGAAATGTACTAAAAAGGGAAGAGAGAATGATATCATGTTGTGGGGAATACACTAGATTCTACATGTGTAAAATGGAGGGTTTTGTACTGTTGCTACTTACCTGACTGCGCTGTTGAGAGGAAAATGCTTTGTAAACTTTAAAGTATGATGGTGATAAGACCTAAGAAGCTCTGCTTTTACCTTTTAAGATCATTTTAATTATTGTGATGAACATTTTATTTGGTCTTATCAATGAGTCATTACTTAAAAAAATCATATTAGATGGATTTTTATGGCACCCACAGAGGTATGTGCTTAGACTATATTCTGGAGAATAAGATGGTATCAACGCTGGATTCTGTTCTCTGTAATATATGTATTTCATGCCAGATGTTCATCATACATTCACTTTTCTGCCTGATTCACAATGCTTTGTCTCTCTACATTCTGACAGTTGATTAAACTCTATCCATGTCCATGATCTACAGGCTAAGATGTTTGAGGAGAATGATTCCAGGTTCAGTAGAGTACGTGATGGTGGTGGGGGAATCTACATGGAAGTCCCTGACATTTGGAATTTATGCAATCCTGGGGAAAATGCCTCAAGATTTAGAGACTATTCTAAAAAATTTAGACACCATAGACATTATCTAAAACAAAAAAGTATGTCAAAAACATTAAATAAATACATAATAAAATAGATCTTACATCATTTTTAAAAATCCAGAAACACCAGAGGCAATATAAGACAATATGCTAGAATTTGCATAAAGCTAAGAATTCATTCTATCTTCTGCCAACTTGTCAGCAGGGAAGGGAACAAAATTATTAGAAAAATGTAGAGGATGTAGAGCTAAAGATGATATAGGATTAATGGAATAAAAAAGATTATCAATACATCAATCTGTAAGCTATTTGCCTAATCAACTAATGTGAAAATTAATGACCTTTAAAATGAAAGAAATGTAAATGTATCAATCTAATTGAAAAAAAAACTGATAAAGAGATTATTTATTACTACTAAAAATAAAGGGGGAGACAATGACATGATGATCAACTGCTATTCTCAGAAAGCAATACAGTCATTTGGGATCATTCCCCATCCTGCTTAACAAGGTTGGGCTATCACAATGAATCACATGATATAATAAAATCCCCTATACGATTTCCTCTGGATGAATGTGTAAACTGCACTAGAGTTTGAGAAAAATAACAGAACAAAACAATCCCGCAAATAAATAATTGTGGACTCTCTCTCTCTCTCTCTCTCTCTCTCTCTCTCTCTCTCTCTCTCTCTCTCTCTCT
>NC_058132.1:531397327-531406389 GCF_016433145.1 Gracilinanus agilis
CTCTCCTCTCTCTTTCTCTCTCTCTCTCTCTCTCTCTCTCTCTCTCTCTCTCTCTCTCTCTCTCTCTCTCTCTCCTTTCTATTATTTTCCTATCATAGAAGTGCCCACAATATCATTTTATTCTTATTGTAAATAATTTTGTTCCTTTTTTGTGATTTCTATTAAAATCGTTGAGATAAATATAGTATCATTATAGGACATTTTTTCCTTGCCATTGTCTGATTAGCTCTCTCAGAGAGTATTAGTAAGAGAATAGGTCAATACATAATCTGGAAAGACACTCACTAATAATCAGATTTGGTAATGTTATTCTCTTTCTAGTGATTATTCCTTGAGAGCACTACTTATCCCTCTTATCTTCTGTCCCTTAGACCTGAGGACAAGATTTATTTACCATTATAACAGACACAGAATCCAGTTTGGTGTGAGTTAGGGAAAATTACCCATCAATAATCCAAGTCAAAACACATCCTTTAAGCATCTACTTTGTGCCAGGCATTGTCCTAAAATGCTGGGGATACAAAGAAAACATTCTTCCCTACTATGGGCAAAAAACTAAGGTAGCTTCTAGGGCTACAAACATAAAGGATAGAACATTCTCTACTCTGAAGGAGCTTAATTCCTAAGCTCATTTTGAGTTCTGAATTCTTCTAATTACAGCATTTCTCTGCAAAGAACATGTTAATGGGTTCCCAATGAACACCAAACTGCATATTACGACATTCCTTCTTTTCCATACTTTGCCACCAGCCTACAGTTCCAGCTTTATTTTCCCTCATTTCCATTTAAATATCTTAAGACTCCAAGACTAGAGTCCACTGAACACATCCTCTACATTCCAGTCTCGATGTGTCTGCTCATGCTGTTCTTTCATTCTAGAATAGTTTTCTTTCCATTATTGTAGGTTGAAGTCTGTCATTTAAGACTTAACTTAAAATGATGGGTGGCAACTCTTCTATGTAGCTTTTCATAGTCAAAAGATGTGTGTATTCTGAATACTTTCCTTTCAAATAGGCTAGTAGGTAGTGGCTATGGAGGTGGGGTGGAAGAAGGGAGGACAGAGCCTGGAAATTGTAGAGGAGATTCACTGGCCCCCCCACCCCAGCACTCATCTCTTTTGATCCTCAATTTTTCAATTTTTTAAACATTTTTTGTTTTCTGCATACTTATTTTCCCCCCAAAGAATTTGCTTTGAATCTCTCTTTAAGCTATTATTCTCTTAACACATAAGTGCTCTATGAACTTAATATTTAACTCTTATAGGATTTAGAACAACCAAGGACTTTAAAGAGACCCTATTCCAAGACTCTCATTTTTTTTAAATAAAGAAATTGAAGACCTGTGTGATTAAGTGACTAATCCAAATTCATACAACTAGTAAGTGACCAACTTGGGTTCTGTAAAATAAAGGAGCTAGATTAGATGGCCTTTAAAATCCTTCCCAGATCTTAAATTATGATATTTTGATCACCTGTCTTTTCATTCCAAATCCAGCCAATCTTTCCACCATACCATATTATAGGAGTAGAATGTGTATTTTCAGTATAAGCTTACAATGGAGTTGAATGTGAAATCCAAGGTACCTCTGGAACCCAAACTCCAGTCAGTCCAAAGATGCTGAAAAGGTCTCAAGTAGAAGTTTAAAAGTGGGTTCTTGCCTGCCAAAGTTGCTGAAAAGGTCTTAAGTAGAGTTTTAAGAGTGGGCTCTTGCCATACACTAAGTAAAATTGGAGGGACTCATCATCAGGAGGTTGGTGAATTTTTTTGACTACAGAAATTCATCTCCTGGGTTGCCATGGTCAAAAAAAAATTATCACCAGGTGGCATGTCCATGGGCGATGTGCATCTTTGTAATTACTTAGGTTGGTCCTTGAGAAAATGGATTAGTCTGTTGCTAGGGAAATACTGAAGCCTTTCCCGCATCTGTCAGAGCTTTACTGACATACCCTTCAAGAGCCTGGTTTCATTTCCATGTCACACATGGACCAGGTAGTAGGATTAATGCATTGGCCATGAAACAAAAGTAAGGAATAATATCCTGTATTTTTATCATACTTTAAGGTTTGTAAAATATTTTCTACATGTTATCTTATTTGATCTTTACAATAACCATAGGAGGTAGCTGCTATTATTGTCTCCATTTTACAAACAGGGGAACTGAGGCTAAGAACTTCAGTGACTTGCCCCACAGTCATGCAGCTAGTGAGGGTCTGAGGTAGGATCCTGACTCCAAGTTCCATACTCTATTTACTTTGCCACCTGGATGCCACAATGACAGATAATAGGTGGATAGTTAGAGAACTACACTCAGGGGTGTGCTAAAGCTAGCTCCAACCGTCTAATGAGACCCAATTGCTAAATTTTCATTGTGAGCATTTATACCTTGAAAATCAGCAAACACTGAATCAGTGCTAGTTTATCATTTTGTTGCTTTCTAGACTCAAGAACGTTTTGGAGAAGTTATTAATAATGCAGATTAAACTTAAAAGCAGGACATGCTTTTTACAGCCAGTTATTCACCACTTGCCAGCATACTCCTGATTACGCTGTTATCTTTTATGATTTGGGACAAAGTGAAGGAGACCTCCAGTAAGTTGGGTGGAATTCCTCTGGAGAATTTTTGAGTTACAATCAGAAATGCAAGGCAGGCATGGATGAGTTAGGATATGCACTATTGGATAAAACCTTCCAAATTAATTAGATCCAAATGGATCTGTGACCCATTTGAGCATTTTTGAGGAATTCGTGAAGACCATCAACTAAGGGATGCAAGCATTATAATTTTCAGGCTTTGTTAATAAAAGGAGTTTCACAGAATCATGGGTCTTTTGAAGCATTATACTTTCAAGTTCTTGAAACAAGGCAAATCACTAGAGCTTAGGCAGAATCTTACTTTCCCATTTAGCTGTATCACAGAAGTTTACTCAGAAAAGCAGCTGAGGCAGAAATAGCAGGGGACACATTTACAAGAGCTTTGTTTTATTGCTTGAGTATGAAGAAAATTAAACCAATGTCCTGAGAACCAGAGGTCAAACACTGGATGTAGGCTTTTACATGTGGCTTCATTCATGAATTCTGCCATTAAATATTAAATATCCAAATTAATAAATCATTTAGCTTTCAGTATGTGTGGGAACATATAGAAAAGACATAGTCCCATAGAAAAATGCAAAGTTAAAGTTTGTTCCAAGTCCAAAATTTTACACACACACACACACACACACACACACACACACACACACACACAGGAGGGAGGCTTTATTCTGAGGCATCCTAGTGACAAATCCCTTGCCCATTCTAGAAGCTAAAGGAAGTAAGCAGCAGACAACGAAGGCCACCCAAAGAGCTCCCAGCAGCCTGATCTCAAGAATGACAACAGTTCTGCAGTTGTTAGTGTAGCCAGAAGAGGAGACAGGAGGGGAGCCAGGACCCTGCTGGGGAACTAACTAGACAGTATACATCAGAGCGGGGCCAGAGATGGAAGAATGTGTTGCTGAGATTAATGTTTCACAGCTCCAAAATATGCCTGGGACATGGCACAGCTGATGGATTCTTAAGCAGGAAGCAGATGAGAAATTATAGCAACCAAAGAGACTGCTACACCAAATCAATGATAAATCTGTGCCTGGAAGGCTTTTTTTTTTTAATCATCTGCATTTCTTAACTCTGAATCCCCCTTAACCCCTGTGTCCTTTTAATTTAAACAAGCTTAGTGTCAGCCCTTTATATTTTTTCCTGGACTCTTTTTTCCTTTACTGAATAATTTATCTGATTTTCTTTCCAATAGATCATTCAATGGTATCATTATACTCTTTACCGCCAATTCTGCCATGTTAACTTAGCTGTTTTGACATCTTTATGGAGGATTTGCAGCAATATCTCCTTGGTGGGGGAGACCTCAAGTCTAGTTTGTAGTTTTATTTTTTGCATTGCTCTTCCTCACAAAAGATATCTTTTGCGATTTCCACCTTTACTCCTGGTCCAGATACCAGTTTTGCTCGGCTGGTAGCCACAGCAACTATATAGCTGAGATGATTGTCAAGGCCATGTGTGAACATGTTGCAAACTGAACAAGGTTAATAGTTATGAAAAAAATTAACCTCTTATATTGTTAATTACTGACAGGTGAAAACCTCAGCTAACATATCTCTACCTATTTCTAAAATTAAAATTAAAAGTTACAGAGAAGTTTCTATCTCATTCCTTGACTTGTGGCTTAAAACATGCCCAAGGACTAACAGAGACATTCGGGAAGAAAGCAACATTCATTTTTCCTCTTTTTATTTCTGGATAATGTTAGGTGGAGTAGAGTAGATAGATCAAGGAATAATCAGTTCAAGCCCAGCCTCTGCTATGTGCTAGCTAAGTGATTTTGGGCAAGCATTTTCTTTGTGCTGTAAACAACTTTTTAAGAATGCAAATTGCAGAATTAGTGCTGACCTGCATTAGAAGACAGATTCTCATCTGGAGTTCCCTATACTATATTGAACAAAGGCCAAGTCCCTATCCCTATTCTACTTTCAGATCATTGGGCAGCCTAATGCATTTCATTGGGTCAATGGATCATAGATTTAAAACTAAAAGGGACCTCAGAGGACATCTAATTTAAGCTAATTTTACAAATGAGTACAGTTAAATGACTAGTCCAAGGTGACATAATTAAATAGGAAAACAATTTCCTTTTCCTATGTGCCAGCCCCATGTTTCCAGCTACATAAGGGAGACAATACATCCTTCTTCCCAAAATCAATATATCTGAAATGAATCCATTATCATCCTGTATCATCCAAAACTGGCTTTTTCCATTTATGTCCTCTTCTCCAGGCTAGAAACGGTGTCATGCTGTATCCTTCCTATTCCTTCATTATCTTTACATAATCTATCAGCAAATTCTATCCTTTATGCTTTTAAAATGCTTCACAAATTCATCCTTATTTCTCTGCTTCCTCTGCTACCATCTTGATTCAGGACCTCGCCATGTCAGATTTAAATTACTGCAACAGGTTTCTAGCTATCTATTCTCTGGAGTTTAAATTCTTTTCCTTTCAACCCATCTACATCTTGCTTTCAAAAATATCTGCTGCTGAAGAACTCATTGGGGTCTTCTTGTTTCTTATTACATTTGATCTAAAAGGCTTTGTCTGGCCATCTATGGTTGGATCCTACCTGACCCACACAACCTTATTTTCTATTACTCAAAACATGAAATTCCATCCCCATAAATTGCCAGCTTCTTGTTCCACGTAGTCCTCTCTCTGCCTCTCACACAACCTGCACATTCTGACTATATTCTCTGTTTCTGTGTTAAGATGCTCAACGGCATCTCCTTAATTGACAGTTGCTTACTTTCTGGTTCTTTGGAAGTGGAGTGTCTACCCTCCTTTTCTTCTTCTCTAAGTTTTAACCAGAACAACAGGTTTTGAAAAAGGAGAAAGTAATGAGGCATGTGATTGGGAAGGCATAGCTTTCAATTGCTAACATGGCAAAATCTTCTCAGTACAAAACTAGTATTTACTTAAGAAGGGTCAGGAATTCCAATCATCATGGCAGTTGTCATAGACCTTCATATACAGAACATATAATTTTGCCTCCAAATGTAAGGAAGAGCTGTGGATATTTACAGAGAAAGGATGTTATTAAATGTGACCTCACTAGATTAGAAGTAATAGGGTGGAATTGAGAAAGATGGACAAAAGAGAAACATGAAATACTTTTGAACAGGAGAATGACATGGTTGCATGATGATGGCAGATGCATTGGGAAGGAGAGACACCAAATAAGCTATTGTTAACCCCTCTTTGGTGATCTTCGATCAAAGACTAGATCATTGCTTTTTTGGGAATGTGATTGAGGGTATTGTTTGTGGAATATATATAATATTGGATTATATGACTGCTGTGGTTCCTTCTAACTCTGAAATTAAATTCTGTGATTCTACAAAAATCCTGGTGAAAGGTGATGAGGCTCCTGCTAGGCAGATGGCTGTATGGCCCTTGAAGCATTATGTAAGTAAGGTTATTACAATTCTATATGTATAGGCATTTGACTGAAATATTTTTGGAAACTATCATATTCAGAATGGCTTTAAGGAGGCCTTTATAAACTACCCCTTCACTTTTGCTGGCAGCCTCTTCAGGTGACAGAATGCTAAGATGACCTTTGGGAAAAGAACTGATATCCACCTTAGATTTGCTGTAAGGTATCATTCACTAAAAACCATTAAAAGTCACAGAATGTAGTGGAATATCATCAGGCTGTAAGAAATGGACTACAGAGGTATGAAAATATTTACATGATGTAATGAACAGTGAAGTAAGCAAAGACAAGAAAAAATATACACAATAACCACAACAATGTAAATGAAAAGAACAATAATAAAAGATTCAAAAGAGCTGGTTGAAAAAATGAGTGCTGAAAATTACTAAAAGCAAATGCAGATCCAAAGAAATGAGAAAAGGCATCCTCATGCCCCTCCTTTGAAGAAATGAGATGTCTTTAAATGTGGAACATTGTATTTAGTTTCAGTCTTTTGTATTCCATTAGTACATTTTGCTGATTTTCTTTGCTTTCTCTTTTTTCTTTAAAAATATTATTTGTTATATGAGTTGACTCTCATGAAGTGGGGTGAGAGTAATGTTGAGAGAAATTTTGGTGACATAAAAAAAGTTACCAATAAATTTTTTAAAAGTCAAAAAATCAGCTCTGTGACTTCTTCAGAGTCTAAATGAAATCAGAGCAACTTCAATTAGAGAATAGTACAACTGGTGGTAATTGAATGTGATGGAATATTGTTGCAGTGTAAAAAACAACAAATATTAAGAATTCATTGAAGATTTGGAAGATACATCAACTGATGCAGAGTGAAACAGGAAAATAATATTTTATAATTATAACCATGTAAACAGAAGTAAAAACAAACCAAAATTGATTGTTATATAATCATAATGACCAAACTTGACCCCAGAGAAGAGTTGAAAAAATATATCTCCTTCGCTTTGTGGTGGGGGACTATGAGGGAGAAATACTGCCTATACTGTTAGAGATGTCAGTTAGTTTTGCTTAAATTTTTTTCTTTTTCAAAAAATCTATTACAAAGGAAAGTTCTTTTTGCAGAGAAGGGATGGAGGTAAATGAATGAGATATAAAAAGGAATGGTAGAGGGGCAGCTGGGTAGCTCAGTGGAGTGAGAGTCAGGCCTAGAGACAGGAGGTCCTAGGTTCAAACCCGGCCTCAGCCACTTCCCAGCTGTGTGACCCTGGGCAAGTCACTTGACCCCCATTGCCCACCCTTACCAATCTTCCACCTATGAGAAAATACACCGAAGTACAAGGGTTTAAAAAAAAAGGAATGGTAGAAAAACTATCTATATATTATGACTGTAACAATGAAAATGGAAAGAATAATGACCACAAAACAATAAAAATTGAGTGTTAAGTATGTGATGGTATATGTTTATGCTGGAATACTATTGAGCAATAAGAAATGAGAAGTAGTTTAATTAAAATAAACACATAAAGACCTAATGGGGAGCAAAATGAGCAGAACCAAGGGATCATTATATACTGCAATAGAAATATTGTTTGAAGAACAACTATGATGTCCAGTTCCAGAAAAAGAACCGCAAAATAGAAACATACATGATATAGCTATATATATATATGTGTGTGTGTGTGTGTGTACATATATACATATATAGTCAAATGATTTATTATCTAGGAAGGGAAGAAGATACATGGGAAACTTAATGTAACAAACAAATAACGAGTTGTAATTTGAAAAATAAATTAATTTTAAGACTAAAACTTAGCCCCACAAAAGAGAGATGATATCTCCCCCTACTCATTTTTAGAGTATGGAATCCTGCATATACTGTCAGATTATTTTTCATTGTATTAGTCAGTTCTATTGATATTTGTCTTCTTCCTCATTTTCTTTTTAATAAGATTCTTTGTTGTAAGAGAGTTCTCTGGTGGGGGGAAGGAAAGGGAGAGATAAAGGGGTTGGAGAAGGTGAAATGTAAAAACAATAAAGAGCAATAAAATGTATTTTTACAGAAGAAAATGTATTAATTTTTATAAATCTGAATAAAAAATAAATCAGGATGACAATTGAAAAATCACTTTCCTTTTAATATGCAATCCTTCTGCAGTGCTTTTGAATCATCTTTGGTTTGGATTCAATAGGGAATCATAACTTTCAGAATGTGGCTGGCTGGATAATGTGCTATATGTCAGTCTATTGATTTGGGTTGAGAGGGTATAGGCAAAGGAGGAGATGATGTAAAGAAGGGAGTGTTACTGGCAAACTGGACTGTGAACATAATGCATGTTTTGGGTTTCATGTAAAGGACTTTACAGGTTTGATTCCCCCAAACCAAAAAGTTAGGAAGCTTTTTTTGCTTCAGCTCCTCTTCCCATGATTTTGCCTTCATCAGTCTGGTGTTCTAACCAACTAAACTGACCAGCTGAAGAGCATTTAAATAGATTGTAGAAAAAGGGGGACCAGCGTAGTTAGAGGTTTCATGTTAGTATATATGAAAATATGAGAAATCAATTACAAGCTAATTTTTCTGAGTACATTAAAACTTCCTATGTACAATGATGTTCATCAGTAACTTAATAAATGTCAATTTGAAGCACGTTATTTTGGCAATATCCCCACTTCACTATCCTGAGGTGGTAGTTAATAAATAATAGAGAGAGAGAGAGAGAGAGAGAGAGAGAGAGAGAGAGAGAGAGAGAGAGAGAGAGAGAGAGAGAGAGAAAGAGATGTAAATAAATCTATGATTCTATGTACAATGTGAAATAAGTCTAGGGAGGTAGTCTGGAGTCAGATATAATACTAAGCTGAAAAGTTCATATTCTGTCCTAGGGGTGTCAGAAGCAAATTTCTCTCTCCATTATGTCACTTTGTTTAACATCATCTCTCAGTGAGCTGGAGGTCAAAGACCACTGAATAAATCCAGGTACAGAGAAGCCCTCAGAGAAAGGAAGTTAAAGAACCAAGGAACCAACAAGAGGGGAAACTGATTCCATAGGCTCTGCCCCTCTGGACGGCCCCAA
>NC_058132.1:531408554-531421439 GCF_016433145.1 Gracilinanus agilis
AGAGAGAGAGAGAGAGAGAGAGAGAGAGAGAGAGAGAGAGAGAGAGAGAGAGAGAGAGAGAGAGAGAGAGAGAGAGAGAACGAACATGTTTCTACTTTGGGGATTTTGAGTCAAAATAATTTATAAATCTATCTTTTTCAAGCTTGAAAATGCTCACGGGCATATTGGCAGCTGTATGGAAATTGTTCTGGTGATGAGAGGGTCCTGTCTGAAGGTCACTGCGCAATATTTGACAAGACGATTCACACTTATTTTTGGCATTTCAGTTCCTTAGATAATTTTGGAAATGAAATTTAAATGTATCATATGAACTATAAGAAATGAAGGTTTTCTTACCACATAACCCAGGAGAAAAATTCCAGGGAAAATGGGGGTATTGAGGTCTATAATGCTAGTCATTTTAAATCTTTGATATCTTGAGTATCAACTCCAATTCAAAAGTCAAGTCAAAGTGAATTTCTTAATTCATTTCTCTTAGAAAGTCCATTTAATCTTGAGCCATATGTCTGAGAATGATTTTTAACTCCTTTCAACAACTGATATTTCTCACAGTTTGAGAGCAACTCAGCTTCCTGTTTATTCAGACCAAAGTTCAAGCTTCTTTTAGCCTTTAAAATACCTGACATGTCTCCACCTGGGCTCTTTCCCATACTATTAAGCATATAGGAACTTTACCACTTTATTTCTTTGATTTTCTTTTTTTAATCTAAATTGCTGTGACTTCTATATCTAAAATATTCCTGTTTCTGTGTCCCTTTAAGGCAGTTACTATTTCTTCTTTCTCCATTCTCTTCCTCAAAAGGAAAATTCAGGGAGTCCCAAAAGTTTTAGTGCAGTTTTAAGCTTTAATAAATCAGAAATATTAATGCTACAAACACAAAAAAATTGAAGTTTTATTATTTATATTTTTATACTTATTTAGCTTTTATTTTACACTTACTTGGTTTTGGGAGTGTTGAATAATATTTTTTTTAATTTTAAAGAAAACAGGCTACCTGTCATTATACATTATGTACATTTCTGGATGACAGTTTCTCAGAACAGTAATTCATAAAATAGGCAATCTTTCTTGGCCACCTTGATCACTTGATCTATCTCAATTAGATTTTTTTTTCTTGTGGCATGACATCAAAATGCCATGTGTGTATCGAAACTTGATTCTTTGGATGAGTTTAAGGATAACCCTACAAATGTAATACTTTCAGCCACTGGGCAGCAACTTATGATAGTTTATCTAGAGTAATATATAGCACAAGATGGTGGCTAGGTTGAATTTTAATAAGAAATGAATTTTTAAAATGTAAATGAGTAATCTTTAAAATGGTGTTTTTGGGGGCATCTGGATAGCTCAGTGGATTGAGAGCTAGGCATAGAGATGGGAAGTTCTAGGTTCAAATATGACCTCAGACACTTCCTAGCTGTGTGACCCTGGGAAAATCACTTGACTCTCATTGCCTACCCTTACAACTCTTCTGCCCTGGAGCCAATACACTGTATTGACTCCAAGATGGAAGGTAAGGTTTTTTTTTAAATGGTATTTTTGCAAGTGTGTACTATTTCTACTCTTTAGTTATTAAGATTTAGAACTGTACTACAATTTTTAGGGTACCATGAATATATACTAATGTGGCACTTAGTTAACCCTAGTGGAATTATGAGGTTGGTGGTCATTTTGATTTTTGTTTTATTCCTTTCCTCTCTATGTGGAATTTTCCAAGTCATTTTTTGGAGAACAAAGTTGTACTTCTCATCAGTTGTTGAATTCAACAATTCAATCCATACAACATTTATTCATTACTGACAATATGTCCTAAAAATGCAAAGTAAATAAAGAAGAGTTCCTATTTTATAGGAACTCATATGCTACTGTAAAAGGTTATAGAAATTCTATCACATTTGGTAAACAGATTGGCCAATAAAATTAGACTTAGTCCTGGAATGGACCTTATAAGAGATCATTATGTCCAACCTTCTCATTTTACAGATGAGGAAACTGAGGCTTGGGGAGACTGTGGTTTTTTCCAGGGTTACTAAGGTAGTAAATGTCTGAAGTATAGCTTCCAAATCCTCAGTCTAGCATTCTAACCATTACTTAATATATCCTTAAATTGACAACAAGCATCACAGTCATTTTAATTTCTTCTCTCTGTCTATACTTGCTTAGTCAGACTGATAAAGAAATTAAAACACGGTAGGATGAGAGGTCATGTTTGTCTTAGGTGGAACATTTAGGATGAGTAGAGCTATCACTTTAAGTTCCAGTCTATTGCTTATCCCACCTAGCTAAATATTGTTCTGCAGAGGTTGACAGCAGATCTATCTGTGCGGGATAAACTATGGATCTAAAAATAGTTTCAGTGGCCTGGTGATAGGCATGAAAAGCAATGAGATTGAGCCTCAAGTCCCTAAGGAGTGTACACTAATATATTCTTATCCTTTCTTTGATTTGTTACTAAAACGACACCATATTAAAAGTGGGAGGACACAGTTTAACAATGGGTGGAAAATAGAAATGTCAAATAGAATCCTTTGAAACAGGTAGGAAAACCTCAGGAGTGTAGCTCTTCTGATGTTCTCAATTCTGCCAATGAGTGACAGTGAAAATGAAGACCCATTCTGACAATCCCATTGTGTTCCTGTCAAAAGGTGACTGAAGTTATGTTCAAACAGCTGTTTCTAGTCTTTATGAATATTAAATGCATCTATGGTTTTTTTTTCCTTTCTGGAAGCAGTGATTTTGAAGGGTGTTATAGTACACAGAAGACATCAATTCTGTCTTGTTCCAATGTACTGCCAGTCTTTAGCTTTCCCTGAAGACTTGAATAATTTTATAAATTGGTAGCAGTGAGATTTGTGGATCTAGGGCACATAGAACTCTAAGGATTTATTAGTCATTATTATTAACTTGACTTCTATTTAAGGAATGGAATAATCCGTTGAATTTAACCATATGAGTTGATAGTCCCTTGGAAAAGGAATATATTAACAATTGGTAGATCTTTTTAAAAGATATAATATTAAACCTAAAAATAATACTAATATTAATTCAAAGTCCTTCATAATATAACTCATTCCTACTTTTCTGGTCTTTTTATACCTTACTCCTTACCACGTACTCACTGATCCAATAACATTTGGATATTCCTTGAAAGAGATATTCCATCTTTTTCTTCTGTCTTTCTTGTGTGTATGTATGCTCTCCCTCATTATCTCTGCCTGTTGACTTCCCTTGCTTCCTTTAAATTCTAACTAAAATCCTGCTTTTTAGAGGAAGCCTTTCCCAATCCCTTAACTCTAGTGCCTTCTCTCTACCAATTATTTCTTATTTTCTTGGATATAGCTTTCTTTGTCCATATTTGTTTGCATTTTTCTCCCTCATTAGATTGTAAGCTCCTTGAGGGCAGGGGCTGTCTTTTGTCCCTTTCTGTATGCCCGGTGCTTAAAGGTACTGTACCTGGCACAAAGTTACATAATAGATACTTGATATTTTCTGAATGGTTATTAATAAAAAGCTAATATTTACATAGTGCTTTAAGGTTGGCAAAGCATTGTACCTGTTTTCTCGTTTATTTTCACAATGAACTTGTCAGGTAGGTATCATCTTCCCTTTCAGAGATGAGGAAACATAGATAATTTTGGAACAATTAAGAACATCATTTGGATATTTTTCCAGTAAGATGTAAGCACCCTGATGGTGGAACTATTTTGTTTTTGTCTTTGTACTCTTGGAAGCTAGCATAGTAGCTTAAATAATAACTTTTTCATTGTTGAGATTTGTGCTTCTGTTGATATACAGAGTTTTCTAGAAAAGAAATTCTCTTTACTAATGCAACTGTTGCATTCTGCATAATTTCAGAGTGCAGCCTGGGCCAATGGGAAGTTAAGTGTCTTTCTTGGAGTAGTCATCATGTATCAGAGGTGGGATGTCATTCACACTATGAGTCGAGTTCTCCATGTACTGTACCAGGATGCCTTCTTCAACATATCTTTGTTGAACTCAGTTGTTGACTACTAAGTCTATTAGATAAAAACAATTATCTGAATTTAAAGTCTCATGGATTTGAAGTATTCTTCAAGGCATTCAAGCTTATCTCTAAATTTAGTCCATATAGATTACTTTTCATTTTAAAATTATATAAAGTAATTTGATGTAGTGGAGCAAAGGGGTTTGAATAATCAATTCTTTGAAATCTGTCAGAGTTCTAACTTACAAAACATGAAATTTACCTTTAAAATCATCCTTTCAAAGAGAGATTCCTTGTTTCACACAATACTTTGTTACAGCAATCAGAGGTATTTGAAACAATTTTATGCGCCATCAACTCTGTCCAGTTTCCCTAACTCTGCTGTCCCCTAGTTATTATTTTTGAGAGACTATCTACAATTTGTTGCAGTCTCTCATCATAGAGACCAGGTTTTCTGAGTATAAAATTGCTGCCACCAGAAAAAGGAGTTCTCATTCTTGACCAAGTTCAGTGATCAGAGGCCGTATTGTGTCAGAAAATTATTACTGGGGTGGCTGGAATTCTTAATAAAAATTCCAGGAAACTGGATAGTTTCTAGGGAAGTGAATGGAGCTAAGGGGAGGGGGTAAATTATTCCATCTTCTTGGAAAACCACAAGGGCCAAAATCTGACTCATTTTTATGAGGTGTCAATGAAGTGCTAACATGTAAGCCTAGTGCAGAATCTTTCTCTATTTCTCTATCCTTACCAGAGCTGTGGCAGGAGAAGGGACGAAGAAGGAAGTCATTTTCCCTGCTCTGTATTCCACAAAACTGGACTATCTTTGCATTGGTGTGCATAGGTTTAGGAACCTGATAAGTTGGAGAATGTCCAGAATGTCCAAGTTGATGAGGGACCCTGACACTATGCAATGAAACTATCAGTTTAAATAACTTGGGATGTTTAACCTAGAGACAAGGACTTACAGGACACATGATAATTGTCTTGTATTTGAATGGCCCCAGACGGAAGAGGGATTAGATTTATTCTACCCCAGTTGGCAGAAACAGGAATGAAGATACAAATTAGAGAGGCATTTTTACGTGTGACATAATAAGGAATTTCTATCAATTAGTTATCCAAATGTAGAATGGACTATTTGGGGAGCTAAGAAGTTTCTCTTATGAAGTTTCTAAGCAAAAGCCACATATTGTAGAATGAGTTTTTTGTTTAGTTATGTTTTGAACTAGATAATTTCTGGGGTTGCTACTAAACTCTGGGTTTCCAGTATTTTGTGAGGTGTACTTTTTTGTTGTTATTCAATCATTTTGATTGTGTCTGACTCTTTGTGGCCCCATTTAGGGTCTTCTTGGCAACGATACTGTCATTTCCTTCTTTAGTTCATTTTACAGATAAGGAAACTAAGGTATACAGGATTAGTGACTTACTCAGGGTCACATAGATAGTATCTGAGGCCAGATTTGAACTCGAGAAGATGAGTCTTCATGATTCTAGGCCAGGTACTCCATCCTCTTGTTAGGAGTTATTATATAAATAATGAATTTCCATCTAAAACAGGTGGTTGAGGGGTTCCATAGGACTTTCTGAGGAAAGTTCAAACTTCTTTGTCTAATTTTTAATATCTATAATCTGGCACCACTTACTTTTCTAGACTTAATTAATATAATAGGCACCCTGGAGCTTGATGCTTCTGTTTAATGTGACTTATTAGCACAACATGAGCTGGCCTGCTTTAGTGTCATGGATTGCATTGTCCCTATGCCCAAAATGCCCTTGTTCATCAATTTTGTTCATTGAATTCCCACTCATTAAAAAAAATCCTTACCTTCTATCTTAGAATCAATGCTAAGTATTGGTTCTAAAGCAGAGGAGGGGTGAGGGCTGGGGTTGTGACTTGCCCAGGATCACAAACCTAGGAAGTTTCTGAGGTCACATTTTTATCCACTGAGTCACCTAGCTGACCAGAATCTCTCCTTATTCATTAAGCTGCAACTCAGATGTCAGTTCCTCAGTTCCTCAATGATACTTTACCTCATTCCGTCTCCACTTTACCATTAAAAAAGTTTTGTTTTATTATAACATTTTAATAATACTCTACTATACACAGAGGGTATCCCAAAACCCTAGTTCAGTTTAAATCTTTAATAGTAGATTTTGGGGACATCCTGTATGATATAGTGTATAAATGCTTGCATTTGATTTTTATCTCCCTACTAGACTATAAACTCCATAAAAAGGGCTGTGTCTTACCTAAACTTATCATCTTTCCCAATTGCCTGCCACACACACAGTACTCTGCATGAAGTAGGCAATTGACAAAATTAACAAATGTTTATGGAAAGAATGGTTCTGGAGTGGTAGAAAAGTTAATTGTCTGTGGTTTTCCCTTCCTTTGTCATCCTCACCTGAGGTCTTGTAGTTTCTCTCCTTCTCATGATTACAGCTTTGAGGAAAGGGAAGATGATTTTCTGGGAAAGATGATAATTTTGGTTTTAGAATTTTTAAATTTGAAGTGATGGTGAGGCATTCAGGTAGAAATGACTAAAATCTGAAAAAGCTATTAGGACTGGAGATGAAGATTTAGGAGCTGTGTCCATAAAGGAAAGACTTAAAACTTTCCTATCTAATGAAATGTCTAAGGAAAAGAATGTAGACAGAGAAATGGAGAGGACTGAGCACAGTACTTTAGGGAATATTCATGTTTATGGAAATGGAAGATGAAGGGAAATCAATGAAGTGGACAGAAAACAGGCCAGAGACATAAGAAAAGAACTAGAGCAAGTTCAATGTGTTAGAAGCTAAGGGAGGAAATTTTTTCTGGAAGTCAGATGAAGGCATGGGATGGGGCAAGGGTTTATATAAAGTCAGATGATAAAGAGAAGAAAAGAAGTATAAGCCAGTGGGTTTGTTGAGCAAATTTCCCTCTTTATGCAACAACCTTGAAAACATTTAAGAGTATCATTTTCATTTTAAACTTCTAACCATCATTTTTTATATTGAACTGGGTCCAGTTGTCTCAAGAGTATCCTTCTATATGGCATATCTCCCCACAAACCACATTTTAAAGACAGATAACTGCTGATTTTCTATGAGCCAAGCTGAGGAGGATGAGAGTCAAACATTCTCAGTTTAATATACTGTTGTTTAACTTCCTGCCTCTAGAGAGCTAGCTGAATGCCAAGATCACTGCCTCGAGCAGATACACACTTTCAGACTTTTTTACTTTACTGATTTCTTAACTGGGGTAAAATGCCCACAAAAAAACTCTTCTCACAGAAGAGCTATCTCACTCATATTGATTCAATTCATGTCAATTCTAATGGAAAAAGTGACTTCCAGTGCCTTTTCCCCCCCTTAAATCTATGATGTCAAATTAAAAAATACCATAAATGAATGGCTTAAAGAAAGAACCCTGGCTACTGGGGGAAGTTGATGCTGGTGGATTGCTCTTGCTTGGGAGCTTTGAACTGCAGGTGGCTACAGTTAATTAGATGTCTGCATGAAATCTGGTACCATTATGATGCACTCTCAGCTACTAGTCATCAGGCTTCTAAAGGAGGACCAAGCTAGGCTAGGTTGGAAATGATCAGATCAAAGAGTTGGGTCTGTGAGCGGATTGTTCCTATACCTCCAGGCTAAGTGAGAGAGGGAGATCTTGTCTCAGGAAAAAAACATTATTGCAGAAAATGTTTTCTTGAAAATAATTCTTAGGTTTCCACCCATCTGCTTATTGTATTGCTTCATTGTAGTGTGAGAGCAACCCTGTGTTCTTGAAGATAAAGTCTCAGAGACACCAGCTCTGGCAGGTCCTACTAAAGTTAAAACATTTCATCTCCAGACCTGGTGAGGGAATGTATGTCATTGGAGCACCAGCCTAGCTAAGTTCCAAGAACCTAAGAAGGTTGCCCAGGGAGTGATGAATTTTTCAGTCATAGCCAAAAAACTGCCTATTAAGGCACATCGGACTTTTGATCTGCTTCAGTGACAGGGATACCCAAGGTGACGAAATCCTAGCTTTCTTGAAATGTTGGCATAATGCTACAAACCAACCAAAAATCCTATAATCATATGCAGAAAATATATTCTTAAAAATTTACTCAGGTTGATTGCCCTTATTAATGGGATGCTTTATTAAAGCTGACATAGAAACATTAATACTGAAGTTAAGCAAATTGCTTTATAAACAAATGTGGGGTTGGGAATAACAGATTTTTCCTTTGCCAGTGACAATGAAGCATTGAGGGCTGTCTGTTCCCTTCTCCTAATAGCTTAGGATTCCAAAGGGGGCATTTTTCAAAACCCTGCTATGTCATAAAACCAACTGCAATCAATTTCCTTAATTGGTCATCAACTGGAGACAATTAAAAGGAGACAAACTCCAAAAGGAGTTAAAGGGTAGAAGAAGAATTCCGGCATTGAGTCACCCTGACATCTGTTCCCAGACCTTCCACTTCTAGCTACTGTAGTGTTGAAATCTGGTGCTTGATAAACGTTTTGAATTTGCATTCACACTATGAACACTAAGAGCAATTAAGTTGTGTGGAAGTTACCCTTTTTTGGAATAAGACAGAGATTATATCACAGCACAGCTAGTTATCCATGGAGGAGGCTGAAGGAATTTTCACACCTTTGTAAGTTGTTCATGCATTAACAAGAAACCACAGAAGTTTAGCCTATGTTGGGCTTTATAAGATGTACCATGGCACCACTAATTCATTGGATGACCCTGCTTAGTCACCTCATTTCTTTAAATAAATGGGGTTAATAATACTCATCTAGTAGGGACACTGAAGATTCATTCATTAATGATGGGAAACATTCTAAGATATTCAGTGGAAAAAAGAAATATAAATAATCACACATCTCCAATTATTACTACAAATAGGGCTTAATAAATTCTTCTGCAAACAAATTAACAGGAACAAAACTGAGTCTAGCCAATAGTCTAATGATAAGGAAGTCAGCATCCAGGGTTGCAACATGACAGCTTTTTTTTGTGAAGCTACTTTCTTCACAACATAAGCGCCATAACTAATCACTAATTACATGATCTTCCGGAATATTAATGTATCTTACATATTTTTTTACTAGTATACCTTTGTACTCCTCTAAATGTTGAGATTCCTATCTTTACCAAAGAGTGGAATAATGAAAGAGGTAGAATTGGGTTAAGAAAGATCTTGCCCTTTGTTTGTGTCTATTTTATTTATTATAGAATCAACTGAAATCCAAAAGATTACAGATAGATGTCCATAACTTCTTTTTTAATCAAAACTAGTTACAGAACTGGTTTAGCAGTCCTTAGGAATATTGCAAAGAATATCTTTTTGACTCCTAGCTAAACAGAATATGGAAGGGGTGGGTGGTGGGTAAAATGGGTTTGGGGCCAGTGGTGAGTATGGGGAAATGATAATGTATTAATGAAAATGCTAACACAACACTTTTGAGTGAAAGATAAAATGAGAGAAAAAATGGATAAATTGATAAAGACGAATTAGTTTATCTTCCTCCTACTTGAGTTCTTAGAAAACAGCCCTTATCAAGGTGATCAAGTGCCTGGATGTGAAGTTTGAATTCCAGGTCTGCCACTTACAAGCTATGTGACCTTGATCATACCCACTAACTTCTCTACAATTAATTTTCCTCATCTTTAAAATGCTCCCTAACCCATTATCGAAAGTGTCATCCATGTTGCCTGATGCAACCTGCAACATTTCCAAGGATAGCTAAATCAAATTAATATATAATTGGGAAATATTTAGCAAAAATTTGTAAGTACAATAGAATATAGATAATGCTAATACGTGGCTTTCTTAGTCAATATGCAGCTGCAGGGATTCTTATGTATGGTTTAATGACCTTGTTTCTATTTCAGTTTGACCCTAATAAACTTGATGACTTTAAAAACATTTTTAATTCTAAATTTTCTGTGTACTGTTACTGTTTGGTTGTGCCTGACTCTTGGGGTTTTCTTGGCAGAGATACTGGAGTGGTTTGCCATTTCCTTCTCCAGCTCATTTTATAGATGAAGAAACTGAGGCAAACAATGTTAAAAGACTTGCTCAAGATTACATAGCTAGTAAGTGTCAGAGGCTAGATCTAAACTCACAAAAATGCATCTTCCTGACTCCATACCTGGCACCCTAGTCACTGCACTACCTATTGACCTATTCTGAATATAACAAACACTAAAAAACCAGAAAGTATTTTCATAATCAAATTAAAATAGAAAAAGAGAGCAGCTTGCTTTTTTAAAAAGCATACAATAAATCCAACATGTTACTTTCAAAGCTGTCTAATTTATCTGTGTTTCCTTCTGAACTTCCTTCTGTTTTCTTCTGTGAATTAAAAAATGTACTTCAATGGCCCTCTTTTCTTTCTTTTTCTTTCTTCCTTGGGCAACATTATGCTCCTTTCATTCTTTCCCCAATTTCCTTCCTCTCTCCTCATCTAAAATAAATACAATTTTTGTAACAATAAGTATGGACAAGATTTCCAGTGTCACTTCTTGCTCTACTGAGAAAAGATCTTTATATCACAAATGGAGTCAAATGCTTTCAATTAAGAACTGGTTTTTCTCTTATAACAGGGAAGAAAATATTTTTAAGATGAACCCTGAAATCAGGTTTGGAATTATTCTCTATGGTATGATTTTGTTCTCAATCTTTTATGGGTAACACACTATACAGACACTAAGAAGGGAGAAAGTAATATTTGCTGGGACCTCTTATATGTGATCTGACTGGATTGAATGTAGAGGAAGAATATAAGGAAGGTTCCTTTTGGACCAGTAAATGGCTCAACCATCATCTTTCTCTGGGTCTGGCAGTATCTAACCACATTTTGTTCTATGGTTTGTTCCTTTTGATTTTAAGCTAGATCAGACTGAATTCAGTTTCTCCCTCTATGCCATATCACTTCTCTCTTTCTCTGTCTGTCTGTCTGTCTGTCTGTCTGTCTGTCTTTCTCTTTTCCAAATTATTATTTCATCTCTATCTCAGTCTTTGTCTCCCCTCCCCTTCCACTTCTTTTCATCCTTATATTTGGCTGAGGACATATTTGACCAAAAAAGTCACACTGAAAATATTAGAAAGTCCTGAAATAAAAAGTAAAGAGGAGTAAAGCTTTATTGTTACTTTTTTAGACTTTTCAGTAATCTCTATACCTTTCAGAAATTGGAATGGCAACTCTGGGTTCAAACCTTGTGCCTTTTGCTTCCCAAGTATTCCCTTTGGCAAGTCTTTTGAATCTTTTCATCAGCAGTTTTCTCTTTATAAAAGGAAGGAGTTGGAGTAATATCTGAGGTTCCCTTCAATGCAAACTTCTCATCCTAACTTTGAAAAAAAAAAACCTACTTGTTCTTACTATGGCACAGAAAGAAAGAATACTGGGTCTTAGAATCTTAAGACCTGAATTTAGTTCTAGCAGAATTACTTATAAACCATGAATTTCTCTCAATTTTCTTATTTGTAAAATAGGCAAAATAATAATTTCAACATCTAAGTTATAGAGTTAGAGGGTCATTTTGAGGAGGAAACATTTTTAAAGCTATGATGGGATATGCAAATATGAACTTGCCATTGTCTTATTCTGAGCACAGTATAGACTATCTGCTACAAAACTGACATTTAAGAAATGTTTTTTGATTAATTATAATTACAAATTAAATCCCTATTTGGCGTGGGAGCAGCACTAGCTGCTAGACTACTAACTTCAGGCTCCAACAAGGTTTTTAGTAAAACCTGAATATAGGAGAGTGCCATTAAAGCTCAGACCAGTTTTCCATTCAATATAAGCGTTAATCTTTTCCAGGCCATGAATTTGATTTTAAAGATTTCATCATATTAAAAGGATGCATACAATAAAAATACATCTATAGAAATATCATGACAAATGGAATATTCAAAAATGTTCCCCTTGGCTCACCACATATCATTCTCCCTTCTTTTTTTTAAAAATCTCTTTCTTATTTTTCTTTCTGAATAGTTTCATCTTCTTCCTTCTGATTTGCCCTTCATATTGTTTTCTCATGTCTTAAGAAAACCTGATCTATGAAAATCTTACATAACAAGACAGATGCTTTTTTAAATTAGATGGTGATTGTTCTCATTACAAAAGGAGTTCTGATTTATAGTCCCTTCAAAGAGTAAAATCCTCTAGATTATGCAAAATATGATTTGATTTCCCCATATATGATTTATTTACAACTCATTAGGAAATTCTGTTAGGTTCAGTGACATATATGCCTATGTATTTTTCCTAGTTTTAAAATCAGTTAGGATATATTTTATATTCTTTGAAAGTCACAACCATGTTTCTTAGACCCATCTAAAAAAAGATATCAGATGAGAGATCTTGTGAAATCATAAAGTTTAAATTGATATTTACATTGGTCAATTGCAAAAGCCCAATCTCCATCTTAGGTTTTGATCACACTCATTTTTAAAACTACAATTTGTACTGAATGACAAATCAGGCTCTTTACATTTCTCATGAGTTGCTACTCTGACTTCACATTAGGTATCTGAAACTCATAAAAATGGGCCTATTTTCTTTTAGTTTCCTGCTTCTGATGTCGGTAGTGTCAGTGATCATCAACACAGATTTATTTGTAGTTATGAATTATTTAAAAAATCTTCTTGTTAAATTTAAATAATGAACTTCTTACTCTTGGCTTTTAATTAATAAGAGATACAAATATGCACAGAATTCTAGGGCCCAATATATTATTTCATGCTGATTTCTGGAAAGGAATGAGCTATGTAATGAGAATTAAAAAAAAAACAAAAACCTTTCTCAGGAAGGTAATTTCTTTGGCAAAAGGTGCACTTCCTTTCTTTAAAATACACATATTCTCTCTCTCTCTCTCTCTCTCTCTCTCTCTCTCTCTCTCTCTCTCTCTCTCTGTCTCTTATACACA
>NC_058132.1:531421785-531464077 GCF_016433145.1 Gracilinanus agilis
ACCCCACCACACACACACACACACACTCTCTCTCTCTCTCTCTCTCTCTCTCTCTCTCTCTCTCTCTCTCTCTCTCTCTCTCTCTCTCTCTCTCCAAGAATTCTAAAACAACCTTTCCCCTAAAGAAAGATCTGTGGTTGATTTCAATATTTGTGCCAACATATTGCTGGCTCAAATATTGCTGTTTTGGGGTGGCAGAAAGTTGTAAAAGCTCTGTATGTGTGTTGGGGGCGTGTGCCTGTATATGCAACAGTAGTTCTGGAAACTTCTTTTCTAAAATTTTACTTGGACTGAAAGAAAGCAAATAGGGAGAAGTGCTACTGGTTCCTGTTATAATTTAAATTGAGGTCTAATCTAAACATGGCCTTATGAAAGGCGTATTTTTAGGGATGAATGGGCCAGTCAGTCAACAGAAGCACATTTTAAACAAGCTGTTCTTATATCTTGGTAAATAAATCTGCCTTGCAGTGGAGATATTTTATTCTTTAGAAAACATATACTCTGATGTTGATTGAAATGATTCTCTTTTCCCTCATACCCAACTTCTTTGGCACCATTATCCATGCAACACTTACTTTTCTTGTACATGTGTAGGCAGATGCATGGAATCATTTGTAGTTTGGCAGATTTTGTTTTGTTTTATACTTTTTTTTCCTTTTCTAACCCTTTTCTGGAAAGGAAAGGGCACTAAAAGCTTTTAAAAAAAGTTTATGTATAGGAATAGGAAACAAGATAATGTACCTTCTGGTAAGGGCTAGCTCATTTTGTTCCCACTTTGTTTTATTAAATATAATGTACCTTGGCCTCTGTCATTTGTTTTTCTTAACCAAGATGAGGAAAGACTGGACATGGGACAGATCCTTTACTGTCACATTGCTTAGCATGCAGTTTAATGATAAGGAAACCATTTTTAAGGGGAGATCTCTTTGAAGTCGAAAACATTTTTCCCAATCTGTTTGCATTTTTAATAGCAGTAAAATAAGCAAAACCTCAGATAATAGCATTTAATATTAATTTTTAATAAACTCATGCCTTTTAAGTTGTCCTTTGTTTCTTGTCAAGGAAAAAAAAGCTCCTAATGAAAATTAATCAGCAAAGATACATTTCTGAAATCTTCTTTACTTTAGGAATATGAACAGGGAAGCATCCATAGTCAAGAGAGGCAGGCACATGCCTTCAAATGTCTTCAAATTAGAGAACTGATGCCTCAGAGGCTAACTGAAAATGAAGGCTGCTTTCTGGATTTCAACTTTTCTCTTCAGTGACCTTCATTGATACGCCTCCTTGCTGGATGCTGAGGATAGCTATGGTGAGGTCTGCTGCCCTGAGGAACATTCTGTCATCATAATGTGGGCACAGAGGAATACGTCTGAAGATGACCTTTTGGCCTAGGCTTCCACTCAGCTGATTCATCTGGAAGGAAATGACCTGAATTCTTTCAGTGTTCTCTACAGATGGACCGATGATATGTCTTGAGGAATTGCCTAAGAATGCCTTTCTAAAATCACTAATGCATCACAAGGGAATCTCTGGCTGGTACTTGAGTTAGGAAGTGATGGCCCAACATAGCCTCCAACAATCTTCGGTGATGCTGAAACTTAATGGTGTCTCTCCTGCTTTTCTCAAGTCCCCAGATGGATTTTCTGTTGTCCCAAGTGAGGATATGGACTTCTAGCAACAACTGCTTGAAAAAGTACCTTGTTTGCACATTGAGATATATATTCTAGTTTGTGTTATGAAAGGCTGGTAGATAGAGGACTGATTTCAAAGACTGGAAGACCTGACCTGGACCACGGTCACCTGCTATCTTTGTGATTACAACTCAGGCAAATCTCTCTGAATACAAGTTACAAAAAAAAAATTGGTGATTTGCTATGACAGATGTTTCCTCAGAACAAAGCTCCAAATCTTGATAAAATCCTGGTCCCCTCACCAAATCTATTACAATTAAACCCTTCAAAATGAATAAAGATGAAAAAACATTCTGATGTTTAGGAAACATTCATGCCAACAGCAGATATTGGTTCTTTTAAAGGAGAAAAATTGAGTTGTAGATCAGCACTAAACATGTCCCACAAACCCAAACCAAATTAAATAACACAATAAGGTACAAAGGTTTGTGTCACTTCTTATAGGATAGAGGTGCTAGCATGTTGATAAATATTTCAAAATGGGCTTTCTGAAAAAAGATACATGCAAGACACTTTTAAGTTTAATCTGCATTATTAAGAATTTCTACATCCATTTCTCAAGTCTAGATAACCAACAGAATAATAAGTCAAGTCCTGATTTGTAGTGTTTGCCAATTTCTCAGGTGTAAATGCTCATACCAAACATTCAGCAAGTCAGTTCTAGTAAATCCCTGGATAAAGGAGAGCTGGGAGAAAGAAAGGAATCCCAAGTTAGGAAAGCTTATTTAGGCCCGTGATTCCTCTTTTCCTTGTCTATAAAATGAGAGAGTTGGATCAGATGATCAAGAAAGTCCTTTCTAGTTATAAATCCCAAGAAACTTTGCAAAAAAATTGTTAACTCCCTTAAATTCTTGGAGAGCAGAAAACATGTCTTGTTCATCCCTGTACCTATCCCAACTCCAGATACAAAGCAGTCTAGGAGCAGGCTACCTTGACAAATGTTTGTTCAAAGAAATAATGTTCATGTTTGCAACTATAGTCACTTTGCCTTTCACTTTCTTCCTAAGTATCAAAACAAACCCGTTGATTCTGCTTTATCCAGAGAAACAGATGCTACCAAGTTGAGGGGTTTTTCTCAGATTTCAGGTGATCTGGGGTATCGTGTTGTGCCTCTCTATTCTTTAGATGAATTACACGGCACTGCCATGGTTTTTATTCACTGTTTCTCTTGCCACAAATAATAACTTAATATTGCATTTCTTTTAATACAGATTATCCTGGGACTTTAAAAAATCTGTTTTTTTACAAAACAGTGATACTGTGAATTTGTTCATGGATCATCTTAGAGGGAAGTCCCTAGATAAAGCTTCTTTTTCAGCTTTTGTTACTGAGCTCTGTGGAGGCTGTTCAACTGTAAATGTTTTTTAAGCAAATACACATGATACAAACACACCTCTACTTTGGGAAACAGAAATAGAGTTCATAAGTTATAACTGGCTTCTGTATCCCTGCAAAGAGTATAAGCCCAGAACCCAGCATAATGCTTTGCTGTTGGATTAATGTCTGTTAGATGGGAACAATCTTGTGTCAACATTTACTAAGTCTGGGCACAGTCTTTCTGGAGTAGGATTTAGAATTGGAAATTATTTCAGAACCAACATCATTTTATAGAAGAGGAAAGTGAAGCCCAGGAAGGCTATTTTGCCTGAGGTCACAGGATAGTCAGCAAGGCAGGGGAAGGTAGCCTAATGGGTAGACAGAGGAATAAAATGCCTGTCCCTAGAGGAAAGAAGGCCGTGAAGGTCTCTAAGAATGGACTGAAGGAATGGGACTTGTTGCAAGTAATAGGAGTCCAGAGTAACTAGAGGATCAAGGAACCTGTCTTTAGATGGATGGGAGCACAAAAGACTGGACAGAGGTGTAAGAAGAAATGCCCCGAGAGAAGGGAGTGTGTTCACAATATAAAATTAGTCAGTCAATCAATCAACAAGCATGTGTTATGTACTTACTTTGTGTCAGGTATTTTGTTTAGTCCTGAAGATGTAAAGAAAGGTAAAAATAAATAAATAAACCTAAATTCCTCCCAAAATGGGGGCTACAAATGTGAATAACTAGTTACGTAAATGATATATAATCTGAAGGTGTAAGGAGCTGGAAGGTTGGGTTGGGACAGGAAAGACCTCATGAAGAAGATGAATCTATTAAAGGAAGCCATGGAAAGCCAAGATGCAGAATTGAGGAAACAGAGGATTCCAAGGAAGAAAGATTGCCATTGTAGTCACAAGATGGAATCTCATGAGGGAAGAACTACAAGTGGGCCATTATAGTTAGTTTGTAGAATACATGAAAAAGAATGCTGCATAAGAAGGTTAGAAAGATGGGAAGTGGTTGGCTTATGAAGAGCTTTAAATGCTAACTGAGGAATTTCTATTTGATCTTGGAGGTGATAGAAAACCATTGGAACCCATAGGGTTCCACTCTGCCCTTGAACTTGTTTTTCCCCCTTATTGTCACTACCATCATAATGCTTCAATTGTCTCTCTTCCCATGACTCCTGTCCCAGCTTTGCTGGCCAAGTCATGGGTTTCCTCTCTCCACTCACTATTTCAGAATTATATAGCCCTTTTTATCTTCCTTATTATTTTAAGTCCATCAACAAAATGGTACATTCCAAAACACACACTCAAATGCTTCTCAGCATGTCCTATTTCAGTTAGATTTACCCCATCCAAATCACTTGGATATGATGTTCTCCCACTTTATCATCTTCCTATCTCCACTTCCAACATTCCTCTATCTTTGCATCCATCATAGCTACATGTTTCAGATTTCTGGTTGTTCTCATGTTTTCATTTCTTCTTAGTATGTATTATGTGCCAAAGTTTTTCTCATGACCATCACCAACACTCCAAGCCTATTCCTTTACCCTTGTATGTTTTATAGCCAAATCACCTGTATTCCTCTCCTTGTCCCTTGTTCCTTCTTAAATTGATACTGAAGTGGCCTGTGGCCTTCCCTGCTTGACCTTATCCCCACCTACTTGTTTCTTGTTATTTATTTTAATTTTCTATTAAATTATTGAAATAAAAAATATAGGTATAGCCAGACCTATACTTTAGAAAAACCACTTTTGCCACTGACTGGAGGATGGATTGGCAAGTCTTGAGGCAGGGAGACCAGGTAGATACATTATTGTGGTAGTCCAGGAGAGAGGTGATGGGGATGTGATCATAGTTGTTGTGGAGGCTAAAATGGGAAAAAATTGACAATGGACTATGCATTGTAAAAATGAGAGGGAGAAGCTGAGGATGACATGAGATTGTAGGGTCTTGGGGACTGCTGACTAATAGGAAAATACAGAAGTTGGGAGATTATGGACAGTAAAGATAATGTGTTACATTTAGGACATGTTGAATTTGAGATGCTTATGGGACATATAGTTGGAGATGTCCAGAGGCAGTGAGAGATGCATGATTGTTGCTCAGTAAAGATTTTAGGGTTTGATTTTTAGATCTAGGAATCTTCTGCATACAGATGATAACTGAACTCATGGAAGCTAAAGTGAGAGAGTATAAAGAGAAAAGGGAAGGGGGCCAATGATATAGTTTTGGAGGGGACCCATAGATAGAGAGTATACAGACACTTCAGTAGAAGTACATTAGCCATAGGAAGTCATATAAAAAATGGCGAGTCAGCAATAGGCAACATCCAACAATAGATATTATAAATTTTTAAAAATTTATGGGTAGAAGTGAAAGTTAAAAAGTGATAAATATCAACGAGGGCCATAATAATTATGCTTGCATCATGAGCAATACTATTTTTTATTGTTCCTGGGTTGTGTTATGGGTTTTACTATGTGCCTATAATAAGTACAAATGAGTACAACTTAAGAAAAGTATTCCTGATTTTGCCTTTTGAGATCACAAAAATAACAATATTATTCCATCAAAGGCAAATAATTCTTAGAAATAATTAGGAAAAGTTAATGACAGGAATAATTAAATGTGTATCAAGTAACTAGATTTCAGATCCATATGTATTTGGAATAAAATTTATTCCATGAGCCAAATCTTGAGTCTTCTTGTCAATATGACTCTTCTTTTCCCCACATTCTCCTCCAGCTGCCAAAATATTTTCCCCCAATAGAATCATAAAAGAAAGTACAATCCTCTTCCCACCAGATCTGTTAGTGTTTCAAATTACCATATAGACTCAGCATAATGATTTAATATAGCAAGGAAACAATTCATAAAACATTCCTCATTTCTAACATATTATATGTAAATAATCCCCATGGTCTAAATTTATATCTGCCTGGTTACTTCTCCTGAACCTGTTAACAACATTTTGAAAATTCTATTTTCAATTCATCTGGCTCATTTTTTTCTGAAGTGGTATGTCTGCATGTTTGAGAGTGTATTCTCCAATCAGCCCATGGGAATCTGGGTACTTCAGTGCTATCAATCTTTGCTTTAATGGTACGGCAGATTCTTTCAGCTCATGAACACATGCCTCATGAAAGAAAAGGCTCTTTGCTTAATAGATCATTTTTCTGTGGAACTCTATCTCTACCTTCTGGAGAAAAATTTGTCCTGTTCAAATATTTGGTCCTTTCTGAAGGTCCTCCTTTTCAACTCTGTCTGCTAACAACTGGTAGAATTAGTTGTGATTTCTTTCCTTCTTTTTTTAAAAAAATTTTCCATGTTTTACATGATTCATTTTCTTCCCTTCCCTTCTTCCTTCCCCCTCCCAGAGCTGACAAGCAATTCCACTGGGTTGTACAAATGTTATCACTTGATACCCATTTCCATATTATTCATTATTGCTATAGGAAGATTTTTTAAAGCCTAAACCCTAAATCACAAACCCATATATACATGTGATAAGTGATGCCATATGTTTTGCTTTTGCATTTCTGCTCCCATAGTTCTTTCTCTCAATGTGGTTAGCTTTCTGTCACATAAGTACTTCAGGAGTGTCCTGCCTTGTTGCATTGCTACTAGTTACAAAGTCCATTACACTGGATTGTTCCACAGTGTTTTACTTTCTGTGTATAGTGTTCTCCTGGTTCTGCTCATTTCAATCTGCATCAGTTCACTGAGGTTCTCCCAGTTCATATAGAAATTCTCCAGATCATCAATCTTTATAGCAGAATAGTATTCCATCACCATCATATAGCACAATTTGTTCAGCCATTCCATAATCGACAACCCTTCATTTTCCAGTTTTTTGCCATCACAGAGTCTGGCTATGAATATTTTTGTACAAATATTTTTCCTTATTATGTCTTTAGGATACAAACCTAGTTGTGGTATTGCTGGATCAAAGGATATGCATTCTTTTAAAGCTCTTTATGCATAATTCCATATTGCCTTCCAGAACGGCTGGATTAATTCACAACTCCACCATCAATGCATTAGTGTCCCGATTTTGCCACAACCCTTCCAACATTTATTATTTTCCTTTACTGACATATTGGCCAATTGATTAGGTGTGAGTTGGTACCTCAGCATTGTTTTGATTTACATTTCTCTATGACAGATTTAGAACACTTTTTCATGTGTTTATTGATAGTTTTGATTGCTTTATCTGAAAACTACCTATTCATGTCACCTTAATGATTTCTTTTTAAAAAATGAGATAAGATTAGAGACTAGAGCTGTGATATTATGGACAAAAGGAACTTCTGGATGAAGAAATTTCCTTTACCAATACAAGTTGTCATGTACTCTACTCTGCAACTAATACTCTTAGAAAGTTCCCTAGAATTTTTTTAAACCCTTGCCTTCCATCTTAGAATCAATACTGTTTGTTGGTCCCAAGAGAGAAGAGAAGTAAGGACTAGGAAATGAGTGTTAAGTGATTTGCCTAGAGTCATATATCTAGGAAGTGTCTGAGCCCATATCTGAACCCAGGACCTTATGTCCTCGGACCTGGATCTCCATTTGTTGAATTACCTAGCTGCCTCCAAGTTGTCTAGAATTTTAAGAGGTAAGGTGATCTGTATGCATCAGAAGTGAGACTTGAATATTAAGACAAACTGTGGAAGTAAGAAAAGTCATTCATTATGACAAGTATTTTCCCTTTCTTTAATGTTATATTAATATTTTTGAACCTAGTGTATTAAAAACAATGTCCATTAATTTCTGTTGGACACAGTGGAAGTATTTCTACTACTTCCAATGGCACTATATTATGGGTGGTTCCCCACCACCCCCAGAATTTCACTTATGTAATAAAAGAGATAATGATACTTTGCCAGTAAAATTAGTCTCTAAAGGTTTACACTAGAAACAATAAACTACAATATTATCAAGGCAAAAATAATACTCTGAGAGGAAAGGAATGATATCCCATTAGTAAAGATTTATACTTTATTATATTAATACCACTTTCTTGAGTTCTGCTTGGACCCAAACTCTGCCATTTGGATGATCTTTAAGGAGCAGATATTAAAATAAGCAGACTACTCCTTTACAGGAAAGACTACTTCATTTTGCCAGACTAGAATCTAAGAAAGAAAAGGTAAAGATAATTTCTAGCATTTATATAGTGCTTTAAGGGTCTCAAGGCATTCTGTAAATTTTGATTCATTTTATCCTTGTAACAATCCTGGAAAGTAGGTGCTACTGTTATCTCAATTTTAGGGTTGATGAAAGGAGGCAGACAGAGTTTAAGTAACTTGCTGTAATGATTAAAATTTTCTTGGAGATTGTATATTAAATTATAATTATTTATTAGTAGAAGTTGGACAGAGAGATAGAGAAACAGAAATTACCAGGCTCCCCTAACAACAACAACAACAACAACAACAACAACAAAAACCAGCCCCAAACTGCTCCCATGTTTCCCTGTATCTGATACGTAGCTAAGGTTCAAGTGGAGCATTAAGTGCTACAAAGAAGGGAAAGAGACTGACCTTCAGCTTGTGCTCAGGAAGAGTGCCTCACCCAAAAGAGTACACTTCTGTTCTGCCCCCTTTTTTTAAATAAGGCCAATGGCATTATTCCCACTGGGGCTCTCTGCTGGGACACTATGAGTCCTGAATCCTGACTCCCAGATATGCCATGTGGGGGACTTCCTTCAGCCCCTTCTGGAAGACTCTGGGTACCTATGCAGTCCTTTAATCACATTACTTGTTGGTGTCCTGACTTAATGCACCTGTGTAGTTAAGGAGTCCATTTTTATAATAATTTCACACACTTGCCCAAAGTAAATGCCTAGTTAAGTTCCTGAGATTAGATAAAACTCAGTTCTTCTTGATTTCAGGTCCAGAACTCTATCCACTGGGCCACAAATTATAAATTCTTTGAGAGAAGGGATCATGACTTATATTTTCATGTAAATGGCTTCTACTCTTCCCCCTTTTAATATAGTACTAAATCTTATTCTCTTTTTTATACAGTTAGGGGACTATGGGTGTATAACATTGCATATACTTTTGGACTTGGTAAATGTGTTGGTTAGTTTTGCTATTTTGGCTTTTTTTCTCTTTTTTTTTCTCCTTTTTATTATAAGGGAGATCACCGAATGGGGATCAGAGAAATGATATATTAGGAAGCCAAGGTGATGTTAAAAGAAAAAATTTTTTTAAAGAAGAATAGTATCTAAGCACATAGTAGACATTCAAAAGTACCTGCATTTGTTTCATTATGTTGGGGTGAGAAGATTTTGGAAGAAAAATTCAGTTCCTTTGAAAGAAAAATAATGAAATATTTATACAATAGGTTTATGCCATTGACAAGAATTCAACGAGTGGGACTTGGTTACAGATTAGAAGTAAGGTGAAGAAGTCAGAAAAAGCCAAAGCTTTGAACCAAATTCAAGGCAAAAAAAGACCCAGGAATAACTATACTGAAAAATTCTTTGGCTTTTCTCATTTGGGTTTTAAAACTAGAGTTTGAACTTAAATCTCTGACAACAGAAGGTTGGAAAAGAGCCCACAGGATTCCTCTGCCCCACATTCCTCATCTTCATTTAAGAATCTGACTCTCACTAAGTGCAAATCATTAATGTATATAAACTTGCTTGGATGAAGCTAAATCAATTTATGATGAATATTTTATGAGTTTGCTTTACTGTGTGCATGCTGTTTTATTCTTGTAATAAGAGATAAGGAAAATCTATTCTTCCATCCATACAGATAGAGTGATGATGCTGGGGGAGTGATATTGGAAAAGGGAGGGTGGGGTGGAAACACACCTTAAGGAGAAATTTTCACAGGAATAAGAAACAGGAGTGAAGGTTTCTCACATCAGAACAGATTACTATTGCCATATAGGGGTAGCTGTGAAAAAGAAAATCAGTTTTATGATTGCTCCATGAGCTGCCTGATTTTTCCTTCTCAGTATCTGGTACTTGATCTATAAGAAAAAAGGATGTTTTCTCCATTGTGTTGGCTATTTACCTAGTGATCACGCAAGGGAAAAAAAACCCAATAGATTTATTAAAAATACATTTTCCTGACCCTTCCCATGAGAAAAAAAGATCATTTCACAAAGGTGGACTTGGATCTTCATAAAGTACCTGTGACAAAACTGATACTCAATAAATTGTATAACTTTTTGTTTTATAGTATTTAGAGATTATAGTACAAAGAGAAACAGACTTTGTACCAACCCTCTGAACAACCTACCGGATTTTTTTTCCACGTGGAGGAAGATGGAAGTCAGAGGAATGATAATTGGTCAATGGGATAGCAAATATTCTTGCACTGGGTTGACCAAGGAAATGAATCAAGTCCCCTCCTTACTGGTTTCCTCAGAGTAATCCATACACTCTGATGGTACCACTCGTGTTATGGATGTTTTCTTGTGTTGTAGATACTCAAGTCTGAATCAGAAAGTTGTTAAATTAGATGACTTCAATGGTAAGATGGGTCAGCAATAGGATGGGATAAGGAAAGTTAAGAGGAATAAGAATCAGGATTCTAGTAACTGGGAGGTCTGGTCTATACTGTAGATATAATCAAGGTGGAGTTGATATTCAGAGAAGTGAGTAGCATGGATCAGGGGAAGGAAAGAATTCTGAGTTTTGGAGGCCAACAGAATCAGGGAAGAAAAAGAAGATATATGTCTGGATTGATAAACTAAGGCCAAGGTCTGAGAATCTTTTAAGCTAGAACGTGAGTACCTTTGGATAAGTTGATTTCAATTCTATTAAGAGCATCAAAAGCAGGGGAAGAGGTGGTGCAATAAAAATCATTAATAGAAATTTGTCCTCTGAACTTGGAGCAGAGGCTATTTTTAGTTCTACTTACTACCTCTGTGATGTGGTAATTAATGCCCCTCCTTATGTCTCTCTTTCATATTCTGTATTTAATATAATATGGATTAAGGTAGAATTTTCCAAATTGTGGACCACACTTTCCTTGAATGGGTAGTTGAAAAAAGATTCTCAGAAAGGTAGACATAGAACTTTGAGTTATCCTTTTCCATCAGTGAGATGTCTTAGGCAAATTGGTTTGAGCTGGAATCACATTACATTATTTATATGATATGTTTAATATTTGTGTAGTGTTACAAATTATAAAAATCTTAAATTTTATTTGAATAAAATACAAATTAAGAAAATGAGTAGTTTTTTAAAATGAAAAGCACTAGGAAGCACGTTATTTTTGTAAAAATGGAGGGCATTCCTCTATAAGGTTTGGAAACAATTGGGATTAACTAAGATCAAATAATAGAAGACAGGTAAAAAGGAGCAGATCATTAAAAGGCTAAGGCCAAGGAAGGAACTTTTTACCTTCTGTAGGGTAATAAAGGAACCTTTAAAAAGAGATAAAATTCAGGGCAGCTGGGTAGCTCAGTGGATTGAGAGTCAGGCCTAGAGATAGGAGGTCCTAGGTTCAAATCCGGCCTCAGACACTTCCCAGCTGTGTGACCCTGAGCAAGTCACTTGACCCCCATTGCCCACCCTTACCACTCTTCCACCAAGGAGCCAATACACAGAAGTTAAGGGTTTAAAAAGAAAAATTAAAAAAATTAAAAAAGAGATAAAATTAAATTATACTTATGAGTATTTTTAAACCTTTTATTCCATTTGCTTAACAATTAAATATGAGTAGCACTGCTATTTAGTATCTATTTGGTTGTTTATAAGTTGAGAGAGTTTCTTCTCTATACCAATAAAATCATAGGTTTGAACCAAAAAAGAAACGTTCCATATTTATTTTACAAATAATAAGGGATGAGAAATGTGCTTATAATGTTCTTAAATCTGAAATATATGGGCCTAAGCCTGACCTGCTAATATCAGGTAAGAAAAATGCTTAAGAGAGGAAGAATAAATCCTGCAAAGATTTGTCTGATACTTTAAAAATTTTTTTAAAGTGATGGCACAATATCCTCCTAATTTAGATAATACATATAGTCCATTATGACTCTGCAGGGCTTAAAATGGATCTCATTCAAAAAAGACAATACCTTTCTTTGGCCTGGTTCCTAAGGTCTCTTCCAAAAAGAGCTTATTTGGGGTTTTGGTTTTCCACGCTTGCTAGGTTGGAACATCAGTATGTGTATACAACATACAAAATCTTATACATTATTTATGAGAATGACAAATCAACCTTATTTTAAAACTAGCCTAGATCTGAAATGCAAATGAGGCTCTGGCTTTATAGTACCTGTGATAGGTTCTACAAGTGCTTAATTAATATTAATTCATTAATTCTCCTGAGTAAATATATTAATTACTATTCCCATTCTGCCCAGGGCAAAACTGAGGAATGAAGAAATTAAGAGACTTGCCCTAGGCAGAATAGTCAAATAGAGGGAAAACCTAGCCTAGAATGGAAGGTTCTTGACTCCCATTTCAATTCTTTATCTATTATGCAGTGTTCTTGGTTCAACAGTCTGGAGTGCTCAATAATAAAAAAAAAATTAAGGTTCAATGGCTGTTTAATTAATGCAAATGAACAAGATTTTATTGTACCCTTCCCTGAGATCAAAATTAAACCTGTACCTTACTATTTCACTTCAGGAGTTTTGCCCTTGGCTGTCATGATATTTCCTTGGATCTTGGGGCCTCTATTAAAAGAATTTCCAATTACTACCAAAAAATTAACTCTATAATCACCTAATACATACTCCCAGTTTATGTGAGGTGAGTACAGTGTAGAATTTAAGCATTTTCAAAAATGGCATGCAAAAGAAAATTAATGTAAAAAATCAGATCTAAGGGTAATTATTTTTGCTTCATTGTATATGTTGGTATGCTAGCTATACACCTTCGGCTATAGATTCATTCATTCATTTATTTATTTATTTTTATTTTGAATATTTTCCCATAGTTACATATTTCATGTTCTTTCCCTCTTCCCCCAACCCCCCTAATGCCCCTTAGTTCTGCTATAGATTTTAAAATCTTAGGAAATATATTGCTCAGGGCCTTGACTTATATTTTAATTTTCATTCATCCCATTTGGCTTACTTTATTCTTTCGAGTTATATAGGAGAACATAACAAGGGTCAATAAGTGATCATTACAATAGAACATGTGCTGAAATGTTGGTACAGAGGGCACCATGGGAACAGTGTTGTAAATGCTTTAAATGGAATGATATTACATTTTTTTTGGTGTGCTATAACATAGCAGGGTTTGATTATAACCCATTAATGACAGTGTAACATTATGTTGAGAATATTCTGCAGTACTACTTAAGTCTTTTGTTATTTTTTGTTTAGGGCTAACCACCCTATAGAATACTAGCTGTTGAATATTTTTTTCTTTTTAATACAGTTCTAGGATTTCCTTATATAGAGAAACTTATGGGAAAATGAATGATTATGAATTCTTTCGGTTAAACAATTTCTAACAGATATGTAGTATTTTTCATTTAATGTAAGTGAGGAAACCCTAAAGAGGAATTGTATTTGGTAGAAACTTTAGGCAACCCTCTTTTGAATAACAGAGAAAACATTGGCCTTCACTTGGTTAACCTGAATATTTCCTAGCTATAGATTATTTGCTATTTAATAATAATAATAACTAGCCATTTGTAAAGTATATAAAAGTTTTTAAGAACTTTACACTCACTCTCACTTAATCCTCACAAAAACTTTGAGTTACATACTAAATACATTGTTATATGTCTTACAGATGAGGAGAGCAAGGATTGTCACACAGCTACTAAGTTTCAAAAGTGAGATTCAAGCCCACATCTCTCCTGACACTAAAGCTAGCTATCTTTCAAATATATAATCTTGACTTTCTAATTTTATTGTATTTTTTCTGAGGTTAGCAAATGCTCTTTTAATTTCTAAATTTCATGACCTATTCTCAATCTTTCTTCTTCTTGATCTCCCTCAGAATGTGCCCATGGTGACCAATTCCTCCTTCTGGATACTCTCTCCTTCCTCATACCTTATTCCTATCATGCATATGTAAAAACAGCTTTTCAGATTCCAGTTGTAGCTATACTTTTGTTTGCAAATCTGACTATTTAATATACAACTTACTCATTTAGTGGTAGCCAGAAATCATGAATGAATTTCTGGGGGGACTCATACAACAAGATAGACAGATAGTCTCCTTTGTTATGCTATCATTGATATCCTAATTTCTAACCACGAGTGTATCCCAAGGCTTTGTCCTAGTTCATCTTTTCTTTCTATATATCCTTAGATCCAACAGGTTCAAGTATCATTTCTAGGCACACGATACTCAAACCTATGTATCTAGACTTCTCTCTTTTGAGTGCTAGTTCCAAATAGTTAATTCTCTGACATTTGATGGCATCTCATCCAATTGATAGACATTCTATTTTGATAAGCAATTCATTTTTCCTCTCCAAAATCCACCCCTTTCTCATATCTCCCTATTTCTATCAAGGGCACCAGTATACTTTTGTTTGGCCACATTCACAACTTCAGTTTTACTTGACTCTTTCCCCATCCTTCCCTCCCATCCCTACCCATCTTCTGAGGTAGAAGGTAGCAATAAGGGAAAAAAGAAAAGAGGATGATCTTTGGATACAGAAAACTAAATGAGAAAAATGAGAGTTTTTCTGGACTTCAATACTGCAAAAACAAATTTTATTGTAATTTATCTTTTTTCTCTTATTAATTTACTTAAAGTACACTTTTATTAATAAGGTATATTTGACACCACAAAGGAATAGGAACCAAAGTACTCTTGGAAAAAAAATACCTTTTCTTTAACATATTTAAACCCTGAACACTGGTTTTCTACAAAAGTTTTATCATAAATGAGACACTGACAGGTGTAGAAATGTAGAGGTCACAAAATGTGATGACTATTGCTATACCTACATAAAAGAAAAAGTTGCAATTTGTGGATATAATAACTATAAAAAGCATCTGATGATGAGCTTCTAGGAATGTGGGCAAGAGGTTTAGATTAAGAACCTAAATACAATTTTTTATTTGTGTTCTGTTAATTTATTTTGGTAAATGGCAAGTGTTTCTATAGGATTCTGTTGCAAAATTCTATATGCTCATTTGTTTTTTTTAAATTTTAAACATTTTTTAATATTCATTTTTAACATGTTTGCTCATTTGGTTTTGCTAGTTGTTAATAAACTTAAAATAACTTTAAAATCATCTCCTCTCTCCACAGTAAATACAAGTATTACAGAGTTGGAAAGATGAAGTTTATAAAATTACTCAAAATTATTGGAATAATTCTATTGTAGCTTTTTAAACTAAAAACAAAATTTTTATCTATATAATTTCCACTTGAGTTGAATGAGTTGCAAATAGTTTTCCCCTTCATTCTTTCATTCTAGTGGATTTAATTACAAGAAACTCTCAATGTATGATCTGCATTGTATAAAATTCAATAAGAACTATCTCTGCATTAATGATTTCTAGCTTAAAATGCCCAATTCTCCTCCTTCCCTTTTTCTTGATCAAAAGAAACTGGATAATCTTAAAGAAATACTAACATTAAAAAAACACAATTTCAGGATAAAAAATGCATTAAAGAAATTGTTGTTTCAGGAAACCAACTAGTATTCAAATAAATGAATTTATATAAATACTTGATATTCACTGTTAATGGTACTCACTGGATTATTTCCACTGTTATTCTCTTGTTCTGAGAGATATCATTAGCATTGTGTAGAAAGAACAGATTCATCCTATTTATCCTAGTCTAGGATCTGTCTGTCAGCATAGACTCTTACCAAGTCATAATAATTAACTCTAGTATCTTGTCTGATCTCTTGGAAACTAAATATAGTCAAGAATGGTAAGGTTCTATGAAGACACCCCCCCCATCAAGGGATATATATATAGATAGATAGATAGATAGATAGATAGATAGATAGATAGATAGATAGATAGATAGGATTTATTCTTTGCAGGTCAAATTCCACAGAGAAAATCATACACCTCACACAAAACATGGTGCCACTTAAGAGTCATGCTTTTATATATTTATTTTTTTAAACCCTTACCTTACATCTTCTAGTCAATACTGTGTATTGGCTCCAAGGCAGAAGAGTGGTAAGGGTAGGGAATGGGGGTCAAGTGACTTGCCAGGGGTCACAGAGCTGGGAAGTGTCTGAGGTCAGATGTGAACAAAGGACCTCCCGACTCTAGGTCTGGCTCTCAATCCACTGAGCTACCCAGCCCCCAAGAGTCATGCTTTTAAATGTTTTACATGAGTTCTTAAGTTTCAAGTCCATGATAACACTGAAATGATACTCTCAAATATTCTGTCACCATAGAAAGAGTTAATATGGCCAGTCTACAAATCACCGATGCTAGTGGATTAGAAACACTGATTTTTATACTTTGTCAGCTGTTCATCACATCTACCACAACCCCCAAACCAGCAGATGTACACTGATAAAGCTGTTTTCTTGTTTCTAGGCTTTTCTGACTGTGCATCGATCATCTCTATATTAATTCAGGGGTTGTACCCATCCTAGCTCTATGCAATACATTTTAAGTAATTATAAAGGCTCAGGGGTCAGGGTCAATGAATTAAATTCTCAATCCAGAAAATTCAATCCAGAGAAAGACAAAAATTTTTTGGGTCTACATTTTTGAAAAATGTACATTCTTTTGCTCCAAGGAGGGAGGTTACATACAAAATAAAAATAGTTTACTTTTGGAAAAATACCAACTCTTCTTACCATAAAGTCAGTACTCTTTCTATCAAATCCATTGTTCAGCATCCTTGCACAATGATAAGACAGAATAACTAATGGGCCTGTAGGATACCTTATAACCTAACTGTCACTATAGTTTTATGGATTGATGGGGTGCTGGCACACCTACTCAAAACAAGATGTATGGATTCACATTGGGTTGTAATTAGCACCTAACTTCTCATTTATTATTGTCTCTTTACTTCCCCTTTCAATCTTTTCCTGTTGCTTTTTAAAGAGGGCATAAAGAGATGATTTCAAAGGAGTAAGATTCAGCATTTTCACTTTTATTTGGCTGCGAATGAATATGTTGGTTTTAAAGCTAATGAGTAGCAGTATGATTTGAACATTTCTGAAAATGAAAAAATAACTATATAGAATTCTCATATTTTATAAACACTGCAGATATAATCATAAAAGGAGGAACTTCCCCCATCTGAGCTCATACTGTTGGCCCCTACAATATTTAAGATGCTATATATAGTAACCAAATTATATCCTCCAAGTTTCCATAAAATTATATTTAATGTAGTAAAATAGACAAATATATAGCCATATTCTTTAGAATAAAGGTTGCTGATTATTATAGGCTGCACTCTGAAAATGACATCTCTTGGAAAAGACATTATATGTAAGTTTGAGGAAGTATGAGAAAAAATAATTAGCTAAAATTTCTCTCTCAGTGGCAACAATTTACAGACTTAATGCTATACCAATCAAACTTCCAAAATGATTCTTTATAGAGACAGATATAATAATAAAATTTATTTAGAGGAACGAAAGACCTAGGAATACAAGGGAAACAATGGGAAAAGGTAGTAATAAAGGGGAAATAACATTTTTAAACCTCAAACTATATTATAAAGCAGTCATCAACAAAACATTTGATACTATTTAAAATAATAAAAAATTGGATCAATGGAACAGACTAGATAAGAAAAAAACAGAAATAACTGAATTCAATAACCCAATGTTCAATTAAACTCAAAACATATATTACCTAGGAAAGAATTTCATTTTTGACCCAAACTGTTAGGAAATATGGCAAACAATCTGGCAAAATTAGGCTTAGACTAATTTCTTAAAACTATTCCACATCACTTCAACATTAAAAGCCATACCATAAGAAGTAGTATATCTCTTTCATAGCTATGGGAAAGGGTTGAATCCTTAATTAAGCAATGGATAGGGGCAGTTATGAAATATATAATAGAAAATTTTAATTACAAGAATTTGAAAAGTTTTCAAATAAGTAAAATAAAAACTTCTAAGTTAAGAAGGGGAGCAGAATATTGAGAAAAGATTTCCTATCCAATAACCCTGAAAAGAATTTGACATCAGCATATACAGACAACCAATGAAACTATATAATTCCAAAAGTCATTCTCCATTAGGGAAACAGTCAAAGGAAATAAATTCTGTTCAGAACAAAAAAAAAAGGATTGTAAACTATAAATAATCATATGAACTCGAAACTACCACACCAATGCAACTACCAACAATTTGGAAATTGGTCTTGATCAAGGACACATGACAAAACTAGTGGAAATGCGCATCAGCCATGGGTGGGGGGGTGGGGGTGGGGAGGTTGAAGGGGAAAGGAGGAGCATGAATCATGTAACCATGTTAAAAATGAATATTAATAAATGTTAAAAAAATTTTAAAAAATAATCATATGAAAGAATGCTTCAAATTACTACTAATAAAAGAAATGCTAATTAGAAAAACCTTAAGGTTTCATATCTCACCTCATATTCAATTTGCTAGAAAATTGACAATGATGACAAAAGATGGGAATAGTCAATACTGAAGGGGTTGTGAAAAGACAGGCACAACAAGTATTGTTGGTGCAGTGAATTGATGCAACTTCTGTAAGGCAATTTGGAATCAAGCAAATAAAGTGGGTCAAACGCATATACTTTTAAATTCAGAGGTTTTACAGCTAGGCTTATATTCCAAGGAGGTCAATGAGAGAAACCCATGGAAACAAAATATATATTAATTGTCTGGAGAATCACTAAACATATTTCAGCACATTAATATAATGGAATATCATAGTGATAAGAAATTACAACTTTAATGAATGTAGAGAAGGATGGAAAGACTTATTTGAACTGATGCAAAGTGAGGTAATTAGTCAGTTAAATGAACAAAACAATGACTATAACAATTAAAAAAAACCACAAAACAAATGAAACAATGTTGCAAAATTATAAAGAACAAATTTATGACAAAAAAGGGGGAAGATGTCTCTCCCCTACTCCTTTTCAGAATTCAAGGTTTCATAGGTATGGAACATTACATATAATGTACTTTTTCAACAGTATTGATTAGTTTTGATGAATTTTTTTCTTATTTTTAAAAATTCTTTGTTGTAAGGGTTGGTTTTCTGTGAGTTGGGAGGAGGACAAGGAAGAGGAATAACAGTGTAAACCTAGGCAAAGTAGGAAAAAAAACCCTTGTAAAAATATCTCATAAATTATGCATATAAAATTTAAAATAAGTATTGTCAAAGTCAGAAAATTGTATGGTTGAGAAAGAGAGTAGAATCTGGAGCTATTACCATTAGGGTAAAGATCATTGGGAAAGTTGCCCTGTAACATATTAGGATGGTAATAACATGAAGCAGGTACCATCTATTCCTATTAATATAGACATGCATTTTTATCTTCTTTTTCTGGAAGAAAAATATAAGGGGTCAGTAAGAATCATTTCAAAGTTCTATATTAGACTCTGGCCTTTCACCATTAAGACTAAGGGGTAAAAAAGACTAAAATTCAATAGGTCAAGTCATGTATGTGTATGTGTGATAGAACAGGAAGCAATATAGTTCATTCAAAGTTTTTGTTTTTATAATTTTATGGCTATCAAAACAGAGCAGAGTATAATTATGTTTTGGCATTACAATGGACACATTTCAAAAATGGAGTGCCAATTTTTGACTTCTGTTAGGAACTGGGGGGAGAAAAAAAAAACACGCACTTTTTAAAAGTTAAAAAAAATAAACTGGAATTGACCATCAGGTGAGAGAGGTGGAGAACCAGCTCATTAAAGTGATTTATTCTCAATAGCCAGGTGTTCATTCATTGGCAGGAAGGGAGAACTGGCAGTAGAAACACAGCAATCTGTGTTTCTCTGAAAATTGGTTATGTCATCTTGTGCCATAGGCAATCATTAGATTTAGAGCTGAAAGGGACCCTCTCACATTCCAAAGAACAAAGTGAAGGCCAGGTTTTAAATCCAGATTCTGGGACCTCATATTCCATGCTCTTTCCCCTAAATCATGCCTTATCTTGTCTTGATGACTTTATGTTAGAATTAGTTTGCTAGAGTAGGTCAGAATGTTGTCAGATTTTCTGGGTATACTGATACTCTTTGTAAGAAAGCCAGTAAGTGGGAAAGAGTGAAGGAATATCTTGGCTTATTTGGAGAAAATGGGTATAGTAGGGAAGAAGGTACCGGAAATAAACTAGAAAAATTAGTTATCTTTTAAAGGATTTTTAAGTGATCCAGTTAGTATATTTGACATTGATTCTTCATACACTCTCATGCATCATGAGAAGAAAGATGTTTAAAAATATATTTGTTTCAAGCATGCCATATTTCCTTCATGAGATTTCTGTCATGTGTGTGATATGTGTCTTCTATCATAACATGAATAATATTGAAAAATGTATTATATGAAAGTTTGAGTATAACTTACAATTGGTCTCTTCACTACCTTGGGGAGGGGGAAAGGAAGGAAGATAGAGAAGATGAAAATTAGAATTTAAAAATGTCCAAAAAATCATTAAAAATTGTTTCTATGTGTAACTGAAAAATTAAAAAAATGAGAAAAAATTTTTATTTTAATTAATATACACTCCTAGATACTTTTTTAGAGATATAGACTGGATCTGTGATTTAATGCATACAGGTAACTCCAAAGTGAGAAATTCTGTCTACCAAGTCATCAGTACCTTGGACTTTGACTGACTAATAATGATAAATCAGCATTTATATAGCACTTTAATGTTTGCAAAGAACTTTATATACATTATGTCATCATTAGATCTCATATAATATACTTAAACAGTTAGTGGGATACTGAAAGCATTGAGAAGTGACTTGCCCAGGGTAATATAGGCAGTATTTGTCAGTGGTGGGGTGTGAATCCAAGTCACCTTGGCTCCAAGACCAGCTTTTTATCTATAAAGCCCTGCTGTTTCTAACATAATTTGTTGTATTGGGTAATTGCCGATAAACAAGACCAAATAATATTACTAGAGTAATATGATATTGTTGGAATTTTGTTAGTGATTTGTTGTTTCTTGTGGAAAAATCATATTCATTTTAAGGTCTATGATTGTAAATGAATCAATAGATAGGTTCCAATTGTTTTGCTTTTTCCTAAAGATGGAATTTATACACATAGAGTAAGACATAAATAATGTCTATTATGTGGTTGCAAGATGTATTTTTTGGTCATAGCAACTCATGAGGACCATCTCCTACTTACAGAAGGATTACAATCTGTATTGGTGGAAGAAATTACCCATCAAAGAAATTATAGTTCCCTGAAGTGTTTCAATGAAGGTATTTATTTAATTGAAGAGAATTTTTAAAAACTTTATTAAGTGAAGCTATAACACTAAATAAAAATAGTTTATAATCTCAATATAACATGTTATAATATATTATACAATATTATAATGTTACATGTTATATTATAATATTATATAATAGAATATAAGTTGCAAATCAGTGGCTCTACAGCTTCATGGTTTTTACTTATGCCTGAAAGGTTGTGAAAGCATACGATTCATAATATCAGACTTTCATAGTCATGAAATATGTTGAAACAATTGTTCACGAATAGAATAATTATGTTTTTATGGCAGGTTTGTCTGAGTAGGACAGAGTACAGTAATCAAAATAGGAAATGATCATTGAACTTGGGCTTTGTAAGTAGTCAACATAAATAACTCAAGGACCAGCACGAATGGGATTTGATTTTTATTTTAGTCTGTGGGAGAAAGCGGTCCACATCTCTGGTTTCACACTGTATTAGGAATTCAGGGAACTCATAGTATGAAAACTCCTTCCACCAATGAAAATAGGTAACTCATCTGTAATTTTCAGTTTTAGATAGATGTATTTTCTAGGATCAAACAACTGGTATGTATGAAAGACAGTGCTCTAATTCAGTTCTTCTGATTCCATTTTCCCCAACAATAAATCAATCAATAAACACGTATTAAGTGATTCTTATGTGCCAGGAAGTTGGGTGCCACAATGGATAGAGTGCTAGACCTAGAATCAGGCTCATCTTCCTGAGTTCATATTGGGTCTCAGACACTAATTACCCTGGGTAAATCACTTAACCCTCTTGGCCTCAGTTTCCACATCTGTTAAATAAGTTAGAGAAGGAACTGGCAAACCATTCCAGTTTCTTTGCCGAGGAAATCCCAAATGGGGACATGAAAATTGGCCACAAATGAAACAACTCAACAACAAAAAATGTGTCAGGTACTGTGCTAAGTGCTTGGGTTTCAAAAAGAAGCAAAAGGCAGTCCCTGCCTTCAAGAAGCCTACAATCAGTTGGGAGAGACAACATGCAAAGAAATATCTACAAAGTAATCTATATATAGTATAAATAGGAAATGATTTAAAGAAGGAAATCACTACTGCCTTCAGTGGATCCTTAGAAACACCTAATTAGGGGTTTGGGTTTGTTTTCTTTGAGTAAAAGAGTTAGGAGATGAAGGTAGATGGGGAATGTATTCTCTATAGATTTACAAGCTTGAACTACCCTCAGGATAAAGACTGGAGAAGATGCTAAAAATGCTGCAAATCTGTTTTCCCCACTACTTACTTAAATAGCATGTTGCCCAAGTGTTTCAGAAAGTTTAATTAAATGTATCTCTTTCAATAAATTCCTTGGGCAAACAGACTACCACAGGGGCACATAAAGAGTGTGAACATTAATTGCATTTGAGATTAGTCCTATTGAATTGAATTCTCATACACTGATACCCTTTGTTCTTAACCCATAAATACTGGGCGTTTATACATCTAGCTATTGGCATATTTACTATGAAAGAGTAGTCCCATTAGGCCTTAAGGTGAGATCAGAAAAACAAACAAACCCTGAAACAATGACAACAAATATCTTGGACATAAAATGCTTTAAAACAACCAATAGGAAGATGAGATGTTTTTCCTTTGTTTGTTTTTATTTTAAATAAGCACACTACTTCCTGAAGAATTTCCTTGGTTCTGTGTCTGTTTAGAAACTTGACAGCTGCAGTTCAAAACCAAAACACTTCCTTAACACAACAATTTTTTTTAAAAAAAAAAGGAGGATAAAACAAGTATAACTAATGAATAATCCAATTTGCTGATAGATTAATTAAATTCCCTACCCACCCAACCCTGACTGAATCTGTCCCATGGGAGAGAAAGTGAAAGATGAATTTGCTAATTAATGTTAATACAGAGAAAGGCACAATTAGAGGAACAGACTCACAACAGAAAGAGCATCCCTTGGTGAGAAAGTACAAGTGTATTGGGGGTATTCTCCAAATGTGCAAAAGCTATTGGAAAGGAGTAACTGAAATTCCATTAAATCTGGCCTGATAATGACTAGGACTGAGGTTCCCTTACACGAAATGTAAATCAAATGTGAAACTGCTATTATTTCAGGATTATATTTAATCACAGTCTGATGATTTCAGCCCAGTACTTAAACCATAAGGGGCTGACAATGTTCCTTGTTATTCCTTAGATACACTTGCAAAAATATGGTGCATTTTTGTCTCCTCCTTGCACATGTGTCATTCTTTCCCTTCTCCTTCTCTGCAACATCCTCAATCCCAAACCTATCTTATTTGCATTTAGGAAAAACACTGAATTTTAAATACTTAGGTACTTAATTTGTAGAGAGACATTATTACACAGTGAATAGAGGGTCAGTCTTAGGAAGATGTAGGTTTTCTTTTTCTATTTTCTCTTCTCTTCTGTTCTCTTTTCTTCTCTTCTCTTCTCTTCTCTTCTCTTCTCTTCTCTTCTCTTCTCTTCTCTTCTCTCCTCTCTTTCTTTTTTTTTTTGGTCTCTAACATAAACTATGTGTGGAACCTTAGGCAACCTCTCCGTATGCTAGATAATGCCTAAGAATGCAAGTTCTGTATGAGTTGCAGATCTTTATTTGTGGAAATCATTTCCATAAGGTCATTTGGGCTTCTATTATAATTCTAGCCATTTGAGTATTTATGGAATCATTACTTTTCTATAAAAATTCACTCTAGGTGAAGATTATTACTCATTGATTTTCATTTTAGAAAACTTGTTTTTAAATGATCAATTTCTCATTTCCACTTGCCCACAGGCAAACCATTGTTAGTAGTGTTTAAGTCCCTTCCAAGCAGTGGTAAAACAGGTGATATTCTGAGGAATACACCTTGAGGAATATGGGAAATGCCAGGTGGATTTAAATAAAAAATGTAATAGATTATGGGTGACAAATGTTCGGTGAAATTCAATTAGATAAGTGCAACTGTAATTATGTTTTAAATTTCTATCCCATTTTTAATCCATTTTATAAATTCCTCATAATTCCTTGTGCTACAGCTGTATCATGTGGTACTTCAGAAACTCAATTGTCTGATATGATTAGCAAAAATTACAATATTAGTGTGGAGCAAGTATTATTAGCTGATCCCACATCAGCAGCAAAAGAGATTCAAAGGCAAGAAATGACTTTCCCAGGTTTATATATTAGTGAGCAGTTCAACAAAGAAAAGACTCAAGGACTCTTGACTCCCAGTCGATTGCTGCAGCAGCCAGAGAAGACTTCCTTCTAATAGTCTGCTTCTCATACATATTGATGACATAAAAGAACTCCTCTTGTTTGAAATAAAGTATCAAGCTTTAAAGAGGTGTGTTGGTAGCTGATCTGTCCCAGTGTGGGATTAAGGGGTCTGTAAAATCTAATGATATATTTTTTAAAACAGGAAAAATTGTTTCCTACTGCTTCTATTCATCTCATACAATTTATTTTTTTTTCACAGGTGACAGAAATGGACATGAAAGGGTATGTTAACAAGGCCTTGGTTGATTTCCTAGGCAGTACTATCTCCAGTTAAAAAAAATTTTTTAAGGTGTGAACTAATCACTTTCAGCAACTAAGAATTTGTATAATCTTCTGGGTATATGATACGAATATCATATTGCATAGAATTATGGGATATATTAAAACATGTTTCCCTACTGAAGAAGCAGCATCTTCTTTTCTAGGAATCATATTTTCTTTTTCTATTGTCACATGTAGCAGGCCTGGTAATGAGAGCTAGGGATAATTTAAAAAAAAACATGAGGACTGCTTTCTATTCGGAGGATCACTGGAATCTGGGAAATTACATCTTGGAAGTACCCTTCCCCTGCTGAAGCGTTTTGAGAAGGATGCCCAGGCCAGCCATGTCTTCATTTTTCATCAGATTACATTCAGAATTTTCTGTTATGCTCTACTACCTTTATTTCTTTCCTTACAACTTCATTTTTTGGTGTTCACCTCCCTCAATTGAATATATGTTCCTTGAGGGAAAAGAATGGCTTTTTATTTATTTGCTTATACCAGAATTCCTGATGCTCAGCACAGTGCTGGCATATATTCAACACTAAAGAAATGCTTGTTGACTGACATCTTGGGATCATTGAGTGGACCCTTTATGGAGGATCAGTTGGAGTTAATTTGATCAACAATGTACAAGGCACTGTGTTAAATACAGGGAATACTAAGACAAACATGAAAAGTCCCTGCTTTCAAGGAACTTACATTCTAATTAGGAAGAAACTGAACATAAGAGATTTTATATAGAATACAAAATACAAGGTAGTTTTCATCATCAATCAGCATTATTAGGTGCCTGCTATGTAACAGGGATGAAGGAAACACACGTTTATAAAGAACCTACAATGCTGGTTAGTGACGATGCTGACTTCTGAGCTGCAGTGGGGTGTGGAGTATGTCAAGATCCTTTATATTCCCACCTTAGTTTCCAATAAACAACAGGAACACCTATCTTACTATATGAATGAGTCCTCCCATGGTTTCTGGCTGTTATTAAAGAACTAGATTATTTATTTCATAGTCAGGGCTGCAAACAGTGCCAGGATATACAAAATGTAGCTACAAGCAGTATACAAAAGGCAGTTTTAAATACAAACACATACACACATATGTATATAGTAAGGGTAGGGGTCACTATTAATACAGTGGAAGCATAAGATCTAGATTCAGGAAGACCTCAGTTCAAATTTGGTCTCAGATACTAGCTGTGTGACCTTGAGCAAGTTACTCTGCTTGCCTCAGTTTCCTCATCTGTCAAATGAGCAAGAGAAGGAAATAGCAAACCATTCTAGTATCTTTGAAAAAAAAAAGACCAACAAAACCCAACATAGGGTTAAGAAGAGTCAGATATAAACTGAACAACAAATAGGGATAGATGATGAGGGAAGGACAGCTGGTCACATAGCAGCATTTTCAGTTATTTTTCTATCAACAATTAGAAGCATTTGCTTCAGATGCAAAGGATCATTAGCCCTTACCTCACCTCATGCCCCACAATATATTGACCACCCCACTCCCACAATGAAATGAAAGAATTATAGAAACTACCAAATTCTGCCGTTACCCTAGATAAAATAGTTTATTCACTCTCAAATGGTAAAATTCAATAAATGCCACACTGGAAAATATTTTATAGCTGTCATGATCTCTAAGGTTTCTGCTAGCTGTACTATTCTTTGATTCTAGGACCATGATTCTACAGTAATATCACATTTGTTTCCTTTGATTCCCATTTGCAACTGGCATTACCTCTTCCCCCTTTATCGTGTTAATGTATTCTGAGTTTGAGTTCAAAATAAATAAAAATGCATTCGTAATATTTTTTCCTTAGAATAAGTTCAGAAATAATTCCTCTGAATAGTTTTAGATACAAAAGACGAATGTGAGTGAATGTTGGAAAATGAATTACAGAGTATCTGTGATTATTAAACAACCTCACTTCCATTCCCTCACCTCATGCTTTTTAGGCTTTTGATTCCATGTCTCAGAGAAATTTCAATTTGGGTTAGGTCCAATTTTCCTTCTTAAAATCTTGCTGCAATTTCATTTGAGTATTCCCCAAACCATAATTAGCTAAAAAAGATTGCCTAGCAATAGCAGCAAGAAATGTCCTTAAATGCTGCCGAGTGTCTGTTGCGGGTGGTCAGGCTAAAAAGGATCTAACCTCTGGTACAACTGCTAAGGAGAAGAAATGGTCCACTTAGTAGCTTCCATATCTCCTACACCCACTACACATATGTTGAAAACTCTAATTTTAACCAATTATTTTTGCTAACTAAGTGCTAAACTGAGTTTTTTTAGGTTCTAAAGGATTTCAAGGGCTGGAAGCACAATCTAATAAATATTGATGCCCTGTGTCAAAGCCCAGGCTTCCTTGGTCTAGTGATAATTGTAGATACCACATTCTGATTTACTTATAGGCCTTTATTTATGAGCAGCTAGTAAGTAAAATGTGGGCCATCAATAAGACATATTATTTTGGATTCTTCAGGTAGATATTAACTTTATTAAGCATCCAAGATCGTGTATTATAAAATGTGAAGATTTCAATGATATTTAATTTGTCTCATTGTTTTAAATCACATACTGGTCACGGGACCCTAAGCAAATCACTTAACCTAGGGGGTGTCCCAGACAACCCTCTCAGATTTTAAGTAGCAGAGAAAGTGATGATAAAGGAAATTCCTCACGAGCAACAACATACACTGATGAAATTCAAGGTCCCCTTCGGGAAAGAAAGAAACCCAAACTGTTTTAAGTATAGGCAAAAAAAAATAAACTAAAATACTCTTCCTGCTATTATTTTTAATGTTTGTAAAACCTGCAATGTTATTTCTCCTCAAGTTGTGCTGTATTTTCTGAGCTAGCATTAAAGAATGCTTCTGTTGCTGATCAATATGACACTAACTAAATATAGATTTACTCACAGGGTAGACATAGAGGAGCCATGTTGGACAAATGAGTAAATAATGTCTCTTTTAACAAGTTTATAATTATGTATTTATTACGTGAGATATTCTACAAGGGCTCCAAAGGAACTATTACAGACTACTGACTAAATAATGCATGTTTCTAAGAACCTAATTGTGTGCTTAGGAAGGCACTGAGAGAAAGAGCTTGAAGAAACAAGAAAAAAAAGTTAAAATGAAATTAAATATAAGCTTTTCCTCTTCAAGTTGTTTTGAGAACCAGACACTATTCCCCCTTACTTCTTGATGGTTGTGCAGGAGAAAAAATAATAAGATTAGGGAAAGCATTGGTTGTGGGGACCAAGGAAGCCTGAAGGAATCTATCTATCTCAGGAAATAGGAATGGATAGATTTCAATCTTAAATTGAAGAAATATGTACTTTAGAACATGCATTTAAGAAGAAATATGTACTTTAGCATGGTGGGTGCTTTTAGTATGCTTGACCTAGTTACTTAGTTAAGGAAGAAATGAGGAGTGTAAGAGGCGGGGAACGCTCTTCTTTTCCTGCTTCTTTCTAACAAGTATTGCCCTGAAACCACTATTAATCCTCTAGTAATGGAGACCTTCCCCTCATTTCCAGGAAAAATCAGTGATAAAATGTAAAGTTGCTATGGGTCAAATGCTTCACTTAGAAGTCCCAGCCTCAGCTCTGCTTCTAGATGTCCCAGAGTTACAAGGTGGGGGGGGATGAAAATGCCAAGCTGGTGCGTAATCTTCAAATGGTCACTTCTTAAGAGGTGGAACCAAGATGGTGGCTTAGTAGAAGCAAAAGCTGAAACCACTCTGAGAATTTTCCTAAATCAACCCAAATGGTCACTTCTTGACCAAGCTACTCTGATGACCAACCAAGGACAGGAAATCAGAGATAATTATTAATTAGGAAGGACCCAGGCAACTGCTTCATTTTATTTGAAAGGTGGTATAAATGAATGAAAGTACTGGAACAGGGAAGCATGTTCTACCAACTTACTGTGGGATGATGGGAAATTCATTTCATCTCTATTAGCCTCTAACAAACAACTGACAAAAATTTATTAAGACTCAGTTTCTTGATGGCAGACAAGTGGCACAGGGGATAGAGTGACAGAATTGGAGTCCAGAGGAGCTGGGTTCAAATCTGATCTCAGCCACTTCCTAGCTCTGAGTCCTGGGGTAAGTCCCTTAACTACATTTTTACCAAGTTGTTATACTCACAACTAGAGGTGATATTAAGACAGAAAGCAAGGGTTAAGAAAAGAATAAGTTTCTTCATATGTCAAAAAGAGGGTCAGACTAAGTAGTTCCTTTCAAGATCAAAATCCTTAGATCTTAAATTCCAATAGGCATAATGAAATCAGTTTAAATGATATGTGGAAAATGGAAGGAGACTTTGGATTACAGAACAGAATCAAAACAACTTAAGAACAAGGGGATTCTTGCAGAGTAATAGAGCAGTATTCACCTCTCCATCAGGTAGCATAACAATACTGATATCAGTTAGGTAAACATGGGGTTCATTAAAGTGGCTAAACTTATGAAAAGGCAAAATCAGGACAGCTGAAGGTGACTACTCAGATACTTGCAATGTCATTCATTTATTTATTACTCAGGATTCAGCTTTGAGTGAGTAATAATTTGTTATCCATCAGAGATACAGAGACAGAAAGGAAGAAAGGAAAAAGAGCCAGAGACACAGAGAAAAAGATATATAGAGAGACAGAGACACAGAGTGATAGATGAGAGAAAGAGATAGAGAGAAAGAGAAAGAGAAAGAAAGGAAGGATGGGATGAGGAGGAATGTTTCCAAGAATAAAAAAGAATGAAAAATTTAAAAAATGCAACCCTGCTTCTTGTTAAAGTACATTCTTCTGTTAAGTTGGTTTCAGATTCCCAGCCACATAGAATCACTGCTATTAAAAAAGATAGGCTTTGGTAGCAGGGATCAGTAATAGATCATACATATGTAGTAAGATTTATTATATATATGCACACATAGTGCAATCCATATTTATGTAGAACTTTCAGGTTTAAAAACCTTGGCCCACTATATTCCTGTACTGCAGCTAATACAAGTATTATCATCTCATTTTTATAGGAAACTGAACACAGAAGGTATGTAATTTGCCTGGGGTCATAAGACTAATAAATGGCAAAGGCAGAACTTATTCTTGGGTCTAGTTGCATCTTAGAAAAGATTTGGTCAGTGTAATTAGTACCTCAGTTTGATCGCCTGACAGGGACAGCAACAAAACATATGAATTCACTGGTAAAAGGAACACCCAGATGAGGAAACTTCTTTTTCTAAAGAATGGCTATAGTATTATAGCATTATGTTCTCTGAAATATTGTATTTGAAAATTATGGTATTAAAGGGCTGCCTAGAACAATCAGGAGTTAATTGACTTGCTCAGGGATATGTGGCCTGCAGAATGATATGATAACCATCTATGTTGTAAATACTGCTCTCTTAAACCAAGGAATTTATATTATTGATTCTTAAAATAATCCTTTAAGACAAGAAGCTAGGATCACTTTCTTTATATTATAGAGGAGAAAACTAGGGCCAAATAACCAATAGTTGATGAAATTAAGATCAAATGAGATAATGTATGTGAAGTATTATATTGTCATAAGTAGGTGTCAATTATTATTATTAATTATTCTATTCATTTTATAATTGAAGGAACTGGAATAAATAGGGGTCAATGAACAAGTGGCTAAATGTTTTTCATTACTAGTACTTTATATTATTTATTTATAAAATCAAATTATGTCTTTTTCTCCTTAAACCCTTACGTTCTGTCTTAGAACCAATAAGGCAGAAGAGAAGCAAGGGCTAGGCAAATAGGTTAAATGACTTGCCTGGAGTCACACAGCTAGGAAGTATCTGAGGTCAAATTCGAACCCAGAACTTCCAATCTCTAGGTCTGATTCTTGAGACACCTGGCATACGTCTTAAGGAAAAGGGTGGGGGGAAGTATCTGAAAAAGAAAACTTGTTATCACTGATAGATAATTTTTAAGAAGTGTATCAGAGTTTTGATGTATATATATATATATATGTATATACTATATCTATCTGTCTATGTGGCAACGTTTTCTAAGGCGATAAGAATAATTGCTATAATATTCTTCTTAATGGAATAATTAAATCACATACTTCTCTGATAGTGACATAGACAATATCCTTCCATTTAAAAAAGCAAAATACATGTGTGAATTTTTGAAAACACTGTCACCACACTAAATGAAAACTCTAAAATCAGTCTGCCCATAAAGGCTTCACCTTGTGCTGTTTAAGTGAATATGCACTATAAGCCAATGAGTTTTAACTGGGGGCCAGGGAAAAAAAAGAAAGAGCCAGCCCCAACTAATTAGAAAAGGGAATGACCTGTTTTTGTTCCCAGCCATATGCCACTGCCTTGGAATAGCTTATTTAAAGAGCTTGGTGTAAAAAGAAAAGGTTTATTGATTTCCCTATTGTGTTGCTGCTCTTCTGTGGACTTTATCCAGCACACTAAAGCAGTCACACCTTGATGCCCCAAAGTTTGGAAAACATATCTCTTCTCTCCCTTTGTACTGAATAAACTGATCCCTCCAGAGAATTAACTAAATCTACCCGTTTGTTTTTGGTTTCGTTTGAGCAGATCTTTTCTGTTTATCAGCTTAGCTCTCTCTCCAGGAGGGAAGTCTGGCATCTTATATTTTCAAGGATTTACCTAGATTTTGTTTGTGGTTTACATACATTGTTTATTTGGCTGGGATACACCCACTTTAAATTCAAGCCTAAAATAACTCATTTTCTTGAATATTTTAATTAAAACCATATCACATTTCATAGTCGGTACTTAATAAGTAATAAATTACTCATACAATGTAAATAATAGAAATCATAATTACAGGGATTTGCATCGATTCATTGTAGTCTTTTAATAAACAGCCACCAAAACTGAGAAGGTAACATTTCCATCCATGACATTTCTGCTTATTCAAGATACTATTGATGTGGAGTTTGAAATTAGTGTGCGTTGTTTTCTGAATTTAAAAAACTGTACTATAGCTCAGTAATTGATGATAAACTTTAAAGGCAGTAATAATTAAGCATAAGGCATCATTTGTTTGTTTTCATAAGCTTAAGAAAATAATAGGAAGATTGATTTGGGATTATTGTAATAGTGCAAAGCTTCCTACTATTCTCCATAAATAATCTTGAAAAATATTCTTGGTCATTCAAATTTATTATATTATTTCATGCATTATGGTGTTTAGGTTTTCTGACTTGTGATTTTTTTTGACTATTATGGTCTCTTAAGTTGTTCTTTATACTACATGTTTTTGAGATTAAAATATTTTATTTGTATAGAGATCATGTCTTTTGCTTCTCTTCAAGTTGTCCTTCACTTCTGTATATTTGTATTTTTCAATCAGTTGTTCTCTCTCTCTTTCTTCTGTGGTGAGACTTAATCAGAGTGGATTCCAGTTTTTCAATTTTGCCAATTATTTCTGCTTTGCCATAAATGAGATCTTACCAACCTGATTTCTTTTTTGAGACATTAAGGACATCCTGCTGTGGTTCCACAAAGGTCCTCTACCTCATGATTTCCAACATTTATTCAGAGGTTTTTGGATTAGTTTAGGTGTCCTGGTGTTCATCTTGTCATCTTGTCTGTTAATTTATCCACTTGCTCTAAAAGTTTTTAACTAAGGTTTTTTTTCCTCCCCTGATGTTTAATCATTTAACTTTTTTCCTCCTACATTTTTTATTACTAAATTTCTCATTATTTGAAACACCATCATGAAGAAGAGGGACTAGAATTTTTCTGCTTGGAGATGGCTAGGTGGCTCAGTGGAAAAGTGCCAGAGGTAGAATTGAGAGTATCTGGATTCATAACTGGTCTCAGACACTTCCTAGTTGTGTGACCCAAGGAAAGTCATTTAACTCATTTGCCTAGCCCTTACTTCTCCTCTGTCTTGCAACTGATACTTGGATGAATTCTAAGACAGAAGGTGAGGGTTAAGAAAAAAAAGAATTTTTCTCTTTGGCCCCACAAGGAAAACTAGGAGAATTGGATAGAAGTTGTAGAAATGTAGATTTTGGCATATATTTGTATTTATTCGCTTCATAAATTATGCTGTATACTTGGTGATTCCCCTTCTAAACTCTTTTGGGAGCAGGAAATGTTTCATTCTTTGTTTCTGTATATCCAATATTTGGTATGTTGTCTGACACACAGTATGTACTTCATATATATTTGTTAGCTGATTAACAATTAACGTTACCCCAAAACTCATTGGGCTGCCTCAGGAGAGAGAAGAGTGAATAAATAAAATGAAGCAATGCACAAACTGAACAAATGAATCGATGAATGAAAAAACATTATTAAGTGCTTATCACCAAGTGTCAAGTGCTGGAAATGCAAAAGCAAAGTTCTTAAGTTCTTGCCCTTAAGGAGTTTACTTCTGCTGAGGGAATATAACACACATTGTGAAGTGGTAGCTAGGAAAATCGGTCTGGGAAGCTACAAGAATGGTCAATGGAATAATTGGGCAGTTTATGGATACTCCTTTTCCAGAGACAACAGTAGTGTTGATTTCATTAGAGTTATTAAAGCAAGAGGAAGAAAATGGGGGTGGCAAGGAGGGTGTGGGAGGTGACATCAGGTTGGAAAGTGGCCGTGGTGGAATAACATAATCCCTGCAGGTCTTCAGGGAAAGACTAAATGAACAATTTATAAATGTTATATAAGAGATTCTTAATTCAATTATGGACTGGGATAGATGGCCTCTGAAATTCTACAGTACAATTTCTTTTATGTTTGTTGGTGTTATCTGCCTTGTGACCCTAAAATCCCCAAGACTGGAAATATTGTCATTGACTTTGATCTTCACAGTACTTACCACAGCTCTAAGTATAGACAGGGATGTTAAATAATGTCTTTTGATTGGTTGATATTCATTACAAATTGTCAGATGTAGTTAGGTGGGTAATTAGAGTTAAGATTTGGTACTTTATCATTAGGCTAATGGGTGGATAAATGCCCCTACCTATCTGCTGCTGGTAGCCCTATGCATTTAAGATGCCACAATTAGAGAAATTTGGAAATATTAAATGGAAAAGGTCATCATTAAGAGAATCCTTGGTTGTTGGTGGTCCTGAGACCTGAAAGAACACAATTTTGGATTACAGCAGTGTATGTGATATATCATGTTGCAGAAGCTGAAAGTTCTGTGTCATCTAAATACTTGTTCAGACTTATTTACATGTCTGCCCTGGCATCTATCTCTTCATCAACTTCCATGTCAGCATATCTAAGAGGTGATTCAATGCTGTCACTGGAGTCATAATCAGCATCAGCATCTTGTCAAATAATGCATCATTGTCAGATCCCTGACTCCTTGATGTCTTTGTCCCTGCAAGGGGTCCTAAGTTGCTGGCAACAAAATGTTGGAGCAGTCTGGCTGAGAATTAGGCAATGAGAACATTCTCAAAGGCTAATTTTATGTAACCCTAATGTAAAAAGCATTATGAAGTGGCTTTCTAAGGAATGCCTTCCTTCATTTGTTGATAATCACTTCCTACCAGGTATTGCAATACATTCTGTGTATTGTCAAGTGTTATCATTTCTTTGCTCCTCTCTTAGAACTCTTTCCTTCTCCTGTCTCTAATGTCAGGGTTCTTATCTAGCTTTCACTAGGTCATTAACCTCCTGTAGTCCCTTTTCCTTTCTATTTATTTGGCTGTCCCTCATTCCTTGAATGTTTTCACTCCAAAGCTCAGCCTACTAGCTTCTCTGGCTTCCTTTAAGTCCCAAATAAAGTACTTTCTTCTACAGCAAGCCTTTGACCCCTCTAAATTCTTGAATACTCCCTCTTTTAATTACTTCCTATTTAACCTATATATAGTTTGCTTGTACTTATATGCTTGTTTGCTGTCTCTCCCTTATTAGATTGTGAACTCCTTGAGAGTAAAGTTCTTTTGCCTCTTTTTTTATCCTAAGAGTTTAGCACAGTGCCTGGCACATAGGAGGCACTTAATAAATATTTAGTGGCTGACATTTCTTCAGAATGTGACTGCAAAAATGATGCAACTTGGTGGATTTGAAAATTAATCTATTCTGTACCAATAATATTCTGGGTGCTGAGGTTACAATTATAGAAACAATAGTGACTTCAAGGAAACGACAATTACTAGAGAGGAAGGGACATTAAAAAAATAAACCGACAACACACATGAGTGGAATAATTGCAAAGGAGAGGCCAGAAATTTGAAGAAGAGTTTGGGAAGGGATGAGATGAATATCAGGAAAAGGTAACACTAGAGTAGAGCCTTGAAGGAAAAGAATGAGTTAAGTGGGTGGAGAAAGAAGGGAGGATAAATCCATTCTGGGTATAAGAGAAAGTATGAACAAAAGAAATGTAATAAATAAAGTAATTAATTAATTAACTAGTTAATTAATTAAAGAAATTAGACATGGTTGGATAGGGAATAAGGGATGGATAGCAGTGCAGATTGGTTGGAATATAAAATACTTACTATGGAGTTGTATTGCATAAGACTGGAAAAGTTGGTTGAATGGGAAGCTTGAATCCGAGAGTAAGCAATTTATGATTTGTTCAAGAGGCAATGAAGGGCCACTGAAGATATTTTAACAGAGGTGAAATGTGATCAGAACAGTATATAATGTAATGTACTTCCTAAGGAAGTTTATAGAGAGAGCTGCTATGAAAGATAGATTAAAGTGGGACTAGATCAAAGGCAACCGGTTAAGAAGATTTTTACAATAGTTTAGGGAAAATGAAATGAGGGCCATTCTGGTGGTTTCAGAGAGAATGGAAAGGAGATAAGATATGTGAGAGATATTTAGGATACAGAATTGACAGGACTGGATGTGAGGGTAAAGGCAAGGGATGAATCAAAGATGATTTTAAGGTTATAAGCTGGAGTGACTAGGAGTCTGGTAGTACTTAAATAAATACAGAGAAGAAAGGGACAGAGATTACATTTGGGAGGGGGGGTTAGGGAAAGAGGAAGGAAAGAATGCAGCCATATACTCGTACTTGGCTATAACTTGTAACTAGTTTGTGGCTAAGAGTAAATGTCTAAGGTTTGTTGGAGCTGGTGCTTAAAATGGAAACTTGGCTGAATTCTTTGAGGGCTCAAAAAAAAAGCAACAAAAAAAACAATGTTGAATTTCTGTCCTCCGAAGTCCAGTTATGCATCCTTATAAAGTAATTTAGGCTTAGAGGAAACTATGTAAGTAGATGAAAGTACTAAAGCTAACGATATTATCACCAGACCTATTGCTTTAGGCTTATGAGCATAGTATAGTGTTGATTAGTTAAATGCTTCCTAGTTATGCATTTTGGTTAGTTTATTTTGGCCTAACTCAGTTCCTTGAGAATGGGGAATGAATCTCCATTAAGAGAAACCCTCTCTAATAACTAATATGTTTTCCATTGAGGCAGATATGTTCCAGATAACAGTCTAGAAGTGCTTTAAAAATTATTTCCTGTAGGCTAGTGTCTGAAGGTATCGGGTTTTTTTTAGGACAGCTGTACTACATGGGTAAATGAGCATATAGACTATGTCTGAATTTTCTCGAGAAATGTGGCAGCATTGTGTGAATCCCAGCTCTGGCAGGGGGTCTAGCAAAAAGTCACAATAACAATGTAGTCTTAAAAAATGTGTGACTTGTCAAAGCAGGAAAATCACTTATGAAATGTGTGTGCAAGGGCAGTGTTGTTCGGGCAGGAACGTTAGCCAACAGGACACTTCCCCATAGACATTCTTAGACCACAGATTCACAGTAATTAGAGATGGAAAAAACTGAACAGGTCATCTAGTTCATTCCCTCCGCCAAGACCATACATCTCCTAGTATATTATTAATCTAAAACATCCCAAATAAAAAAAAAAAAGCTTCCATGACTTCTCAAGGGTGACATATAATCCTAGAGTGCAGAATTATCTTTCCCTCCTCAATTTTCAACTTTAATTTTAATTTTTGTTTTTATATCCTGTGCTCCAATATCATAATTATTAGTCTATATTTAGAATAAATTTTAAGATATTTCAGAGGCTTATACAATTTTAAGGCTAAGAAAGACTTACAAAGATAATCTAATTTTATCTCATTTTCTAGCTGAAGAAAATGAGACACAGAGGGTTGAAGTGATGTGACCAAGATATACAAGTTACAAATTAGGTGACAGGCTAAGATTTGATATGAGCTCTTCTGCCTCTTTCTACTATCACATGTTGCTTTTCAATGAAATCTTCTGCCCTGTTAGATCTCTCAATGCACAGTTTAACAAGTTATGTTTAACTTATTCTATTATATTTTAAATGAAATTGCCAACATGGAAGATGCTAATAAGGAGCTACAAAATATACAGTTTTGGTGTAAGGGCCTGAGTCATTAGAAATGGAAAAATTGTAGGAACACATATGGATATCCCTACAAGAAGGATGCTCTGCTCTTAGTATTTAAGCTAGGTTTCTCACTGCATTTCATCATGGCATACAACTAACCAACTGGCTCATCTCTTATGAGATTTGTGTGTAGTGAGGTGGGGAGAGTGGTTCAGAACAGAAAGTATGGGAGTAGATGGCAAAGTAAGGATTCTGGGAACTTGTAGCAACTCTGCTGGGGTGGTCTTTAGGCTACTTCTTATATTTGTCTATGTATTATTTTTAGTTGCTATGTCTGTTAAAATCCTGGGGAAGATAGATATTTGTGTTCAGGTTCTCCCAGTTCTCCTAGTCAATCAGTTAGTCAAACATTTATTAGGCATTTATATGGACCAGCACATAGTATGCACTTAATAAACATTTATTGGCTGAAATATTGACTATGCTAAGCAGTTGGAATACAAAAAATAAAAGGCTAAAGCACTTCCTATCCTCAAGGAACATACATTCTTTTTTTAAAACATTCAAGTATATTTTATTTTCCCAATTAACATGTAATATCAATTTTCAACATACATTTCCAAAATTATAAAATCCAGATTATCTCCCTCTCTCCCCCCTCTCATGGATGGCAAGCAATTTGATTCAGGTTATACTTGTCTTATCAGAGCATACATTCTAATGGGGAATACCAGTGGGCCACGGTTATTGTCTGTGCAGCTTTGGAGGCATGACTCAGAGAACATCACAGAGAAGACCTAAGTAGTTTTGGCATGTCCTTAACTTATCTGAACCTCAACAACGAAGGCCAATGATCCATTATCTCAAAAGATTGCCACCGAATGGGTATCTTACACAAAATCCAAAGACTGGGGCGAGGTCAGAAAAGTTTGCACTTCTTGGTCAAATATTCTACCTGTTTTCCTATTTGTGCTAGTTTTGGATTTGTTAGAAAGAGACGGCATTATTTGTAAATGTGAAGCATAAAATAAAAATGTTCTAAGATCCTGGAACAAATCTTTCTATACTTGGTATGAAACATCACTCCTTCAAAACTGAGGAGTGCTTGGGCAGCCAGCTGGCTGATTGTTTCCACTGTGAAAACTAACTTGATGAAATTTTGACGAGGCCCAATGGTTAAGTCAAAACAGTAGCATGATTCTTTCTGACAGTCATTGTTTGATCAGCACTGATATTAGTACTCACCTGACCGTCACTCTTCTTTCTTGGCTTTCCTAAAATTTCAGATTAAACTCCCTAGCTCTCTCTGTACTCATATTCATTCATTCATAAAATATTTAATAACCGCTTTTCTTATTTAAAGCATTTAGCTACATTCTGGGCTGGGGGAGAATATAATCTTTAGAGCAACCATTGTCCATGCCTTCAGTAGACTTATAGTCAAGTAGAATTAGTCAAAACTCAGTAAATTATATGATAAATGCATTAGAGAGGGTTGGGGAAGATCATTATTGATGGAGAAATCAGGGAGGGAAGTATTTGGGTTGTACATTAAGGAATGGATAGGAATTCATTAGTTAAAGAAGAATTGGTAGGGAATTCCAGGCATAAGGGGACAGCATGAATGAAGATCCAGAGGCAAGAGGACCTTTTGAGGAGACAAGCATAAGCTAATTTTTCTGGAGTTGCCTCTCTAGGATAGTAATATGAGATAAGGCTGAAAAAAAAAAAGATCACAGTATGAAACCTAGGAGCAGCTAGGCAGCTCAGTGGATAGAAAGCAAAACCTGGAGATGGGAGGTATTGGGTTCAAATTTGTCCTTAGTCACTTCCTTACTCTGTGACCCTGAACAAGTCACTTAACCCTAATTGCCTAGCCTTTACTATTCTTGGAATCAATACTTAGTATCAATTCTAAGGCAGAAGGTAAGGGTTAAAAGAAAAAAAAAATATGAAGGCTTTGGGCAGGGGCTGAAATGAAACTTAGAGGTCACTTAATCATTTTAATAGCCATCAACTGCTTCCTGATTCCACAAATAAGGAAATATAAACATAGTGAATTTATGACTTGTCCAGTTTCAAGTCCAAGGACTGGTCCAATATAAAGGAAGAACTGAAACTAGAGTCCAGGTGTTCTGATTTTTTTAGGAGTGATCTTCTTGCAACAATAAACAGCCATTTTGATTTTCAAAACTTTTCAGAAAAGGCTTGAGCTTATAGTTGTATTCTTTGGGGTGAAACAGAAAGTGGACATACCACTTTGAGACAGTTCCTAGTCCAAGGGCCTAATCAAGGCCAAGAGTCCTTTCATGGGATTTGTGAATAGATTTTGGAGATGGGGTAGGGATGGGGCTGGAGTGGTCTGTGAATTTGTGTGGAAGAAATGAGATCTTTATCTTCACTAACCTTTGGTTTTCTTTTTAATTCTATTCATTTTATGCATTTAAAAACATTATTCTGAAAGTGGTCCATAGATTCCAACAAGATTGCCTGCTCTAGGAAGCATAGACAACTTTCATCTGTTTTATAATTGGTAAAAATCACTCAACAAGTATTTAATTAAGCAAAACTACTATGTACTAAACATGAGGGATACAAAAAACAATGAATGATACAATCCCTACTTGCAAATGGCTTAAGATCAAATGGAGGAAAATAAGAAGTAAATACAGAAAGAAATATAGAGACAGAGGGAAGAATTCAACATTTGGTTAGATTTTGGTAAGATCTCCAATCAACAGCATCTCCCCACTTTGTTATGGAATGGGTGGGACTAGGAGTAATGCCTAGTAGAACAATGGCAACTCAAAGACTGGCAAATGGCTTTGACAAGCAGTCTATATAGTTCACTAATCGCAGAATTGAAATTCTTCAGCTCCTTCCAGTTAGTTCTGATCCCAAGAGTGATCTGAACTGACAGGTTTACAATCTCACTGCAGAGGGCTGGATGCAATTCAAGAGAAGGCCTTGAAGGTAAAAGGTCAATGGTTTAAAGGCTGAAACCACCCATCATCTGATAATGAAATTTCCTAATGTTGTATTTGGACATACTTCAATAGAAGATCTTCCTCTCTCCTCCTTTCTTGTCAGTTTTCTGCTTTAAAGTTTAGATTAATGACAACTGACAAGAGTCAAAGGTATAATATGACATCTTTATATAGAATGCAGTTGGCTTTGTGGTTTCTAAGATGCAGCTGGGTTTATAAACACAATTATGCAGTGTAGCCTGATTTGAAGCCGTCTGGAAGAATGCAAGTGCTTTATTTGGGAGTGGGAAGTGGGGAGACTCTTTCTTCAATCAAAGCAATTTCTTCTACCCAGAGTCCAAATGACCTTAAAACAAATGCTTGAAAAAGGTCATCCAGGTTAATTGTGGTATGCAGTATGGCTGCCATCTATAACCCAGATCATGATAAAGTCAGTTCAGATAGCACAATATCCTATCTATCCATTTATATGACAGAGAAAGCTCAATATTTAACAGAAGAATATTTTTTTTTGCTTATGGTCCTAAATACTGATACATTGTACAAACATTCAGGGTACAAGGTAGTTTGGGAAACTGGCCGAGTTCTTAGGAAAATATGCAATCACTTTTTCTGTGTCTTCAGTTAACTCTGGATTTTTAAAAAAAAAACAAAACTCTTACCTCCTGCCTAAGAATTAATACTATGTATTGGTTCCAAGGCAGAAGAGTGGTAAGGGATAGGCAATGGGAGTTAAGTGACTTGCTCAGGGTCACACAGCTAGGAAGTGCCTCAGTCCACATTAGAATCTCAAACCTCCCATCTCTAGCCCTGGCTCTCAAGCCACTAAGCTACCCAGCTGCCTCCACCTATAGATATTTTTAAGGCTAACCTAGGGGGGTTGAATGCAAAGCTTCAGTGACCTCAAAAATGATGTTTTTACTTGGAGTTTTAGGAAGACATTGGCTAGGTTTTCAGAAACTTCTGAGTGAGATTTTTAGAATTTCTGTCAAGACATACTAGATTATATTTTTGGAGTGAGAAAGGATCTTAGAAGTCATGTAGTCCAGCATCTTTATTTGATAGATGAAGGAACTGAGGCAGAGGTCAGTGAAATGACTTGAGGAAAATCACTCTACTCAGTACCTACTCACCAACTTAGAGTTTTAGGAAGTTATCTGGGAGCACTGAGAAATTAGGTGACTTGTTATACAGGAAGGAGGAGTCAGAGGTTTTTCTATTCAGAGACAAGATCTTTATCTATGCTACACTGTCTTTACCCCACTGTAGCATGTTATAGGGAGTAAACTGGATACTGATAGAAAAATCACCTTTTAGCAGCCAGACACAGTTGTAATGGGTTAGTATTAATCTGTTGGGGATTCAATCATCAAAATTTTGTGATTTGTTCCAACATCAGTTGAAAGGTGGATAAATAGAGAAGGTGTGTGTGCTCGCACGCATGCGTGTTTGTGTGTGTGTGTGTTTGTGTGTATACACAGACACATGCATATATATTTTTTTTAGGTCTGAGGATAAAGTGGTTAGGGGAGTATAAATGGACCAGTGGTCTAAGAATTCACAAAAATTCATAAAATAGTCAGAATGGATGTCTAGTCAAATTCCCTTATTTTACTGATGAGAAAATTGAAATACAAGGAAATGATGTTTACAGGACTGGTTGGAGCCAGGACTTGGTCCCAAGACTTTGTGATTCAAGGACTAGGGGGGGTCTTCACTAGACCATGCTGGGACACAGCTAACTCTAGGTCATGACTGTAAAGGAGGTAGGGTGGGGAAGAGAAATCACAAAAGTGATGATAGGCTAGGACGGCATTGGCAAAGTATTGGCACACGTGCCTATCCAGGATGGGGGAGCTACTCTGTTCCCCCTTTTTCTAGCTCCTGAGGTAATTTTTTGTATGCCCTGCCCTTCTGTCCAACCACCCATAGGAAGTACTTCCTCCTTCTGCTATCTGGAATAATGTGGGGAGCTCACAGGCAGCTTGAAGTTGCAGTTTAGGCATGTGAACTTGAAAAGCTTTGCCAATGATGGGCTAGGAGAACAGAACAAAAGGCTATAAAGATCTGTGTAGATAGAATCCACTCCCCTTTTCCCCAGCTCGTCCCCACCTCGCTGCATGGCT
>NC_058132.1:531469006-531512141 GCF_016433145.1 Gracilinanus agilis
ATATATATATATATAATGACATTGGATATATATATCCAATGTCATTTATACCAATGAGTGCTACATATACTATAGAACTCTAATAAAGATAATGCATTGCACAGTCTTTGTAAAGTACTAAGACCTTAAAATGGTTTTCATTCATGCTTTCATTGATTATAAACTATATTTTTATTTTTATATTCCATCAATTCTCCATAGGATCTTGTCCAAATTAGCCTGATATCTTTTCTCTTTGGGCCTATTTGTTTCTATGCATATTTTTATTGTAGAGGTGAAAGCAGGTCCTATTGGTGAGGAGTTTAGTCTTCTGGCACAGACATGAACATTGGACAGTGCTGGGGGGAGAGGTAAATTTCATGCTTATTAAATTCATGGCCACTTATGTCATAGGTGACATCATTGCCTAATACCTGACCAATGGTTCCTTCTACCATTTTGTTGTTGTTCGGTCTAACTCTTTGAGATCCTGTGGATCATAGCTATCCATGTGGCTTTCTTAGGAGGAGTAATGAAGTACTTTGCCAGTTTCTTCTCTAGTGGATCCTTTGGTCAAGTAATCAGAGGTTAACTGACTTGTCCAGGGTCACAAAATTAGGGCATGTCTGAGGTCGGATTTGAACTTGTGTCTTTTTGACTCCAGGGCCACGTTCTTAACCACTGAACCACACATGCCTCTGTGTGTACACACAGAGTATAAGCATGCACACACATACACACACTCCTGTTCAGCTCAACATAAACATTTCACGTGTGATAAGTTCATTCATTCATGTTTTTTGTAATAATTGTGACAGGAAAAAATTCCAGTTTTGTGGGAAGTAATTGACTATGTGGTACTCCTTCCCCTGGGCCAGTGCTAAACCAACACCCCAGATGTGCTTTTGGCATTTAATCTTTCAGATGACATGTAAAAATGAGGAAATGACTACTCAGAGCTATTAAGGATCCCATGACGCTTTTCAAAAGACTGGAGGTGTTAACCTTAACATGTGGCTAAATGCCAACTCAGAGAGTGAAGTTCCAGTTACTCAAAATCCTTCTATAGTTTCAAAAAGAATGTTCTGCTATTTGCCCTCAAGGTCTGAGCTATTATATGGTATGTGCCATTAAACTGTTAACACATTTCACCCCAGGGGTGGCTACATTTTGCTGGTGGATTTAGTCATCTTTGTGGAAAACATTTGGGGAAGACAGATGCTAAAATATCAATGTTACTTTATAAGTAGCCATTTTATTTGTGCTATGTCTATTTCTTTGAGGCAACTGCAAAATGATAGGGTTTTAGAGGGTTAAAATAGGAGATTTTACCTTGAAATAACTTATTTTTTTTCCAAATGGAATAACATTACAAACACTTCATACACATCCAGCATCCAAACACTTGTTCTGTACAAAAGGCAGCTTTAGTTCTGTGGACATCATTTTTCTATCAGCTAGGTGTGGTTCCCAAATGCCCTCCATATACATGCTATTTGTTACCTTTACCAGTACACCTCAGGACTAAATTCAACAACTCTTCAGCTCTGAAAAGAAACTCCCAACAGAGAGCTCCTTGGCACCAGTCATTAATAGAACAGGCAGGAAAAGGGCAAACTGTGGAGGCTTGGATCTATATAAATGGAAGCATAAGCTTCATCACCCCCCCAACTTCATTTCCCATTTCTACTTTTTTCCTACCTTAAGATGTGTTTCATTCCTTGCTTAAGCTAAGCTTTATTCCAATATTGACATATTGGAAGAAGAGGGAGTTTTAACGTGCGACTCTTTCTCTTGTTATTTATTTCCATATAGGGTTTCCCTTAGCTCTCTGAAGAGCCTTCTGCTAGTCTAGTTAAGTTTTTTTCCCCATATCAATAACTGTTAGTATATTTTTTCTAATCATTTCCCCAAATCATTTAAAATACTACCAATTCTTAAACCAAAGTTAGTAATGCTGTGCTATTGTGATTGGTCTATGTTTCTAGGCACTATCTTTTAGAATCTAAGCTCTTAAAGGGTACAGATTCTTTCATTATTTATATTCTTATACTCATTGTGTAGCAAAGTGACTGGTGTAGAGTAGAGACTTAATAAATTTGTTGATGGATTGGAAGATCTTGTATGCTTGTATTATCCATCATGGCATTCTCCCCCAGCCTTTTCCTTAATGCTCTAGAATCAAATAAATTTTTCAGGGGCATTCAATTCTCATGAAACATATTTTATGCACACTGAAAATGAAAAATTATAATTATATATATTAGCATCTAGGTGATTCTGGGAACCTCTCAGTGCCTCTAGGAGATTTTTTTAAGACTGGAGTCAAAGACATAGCAATTCACACAACCATGGATTTCTTCAATCCCCATACCCTTTACATGAAAAGAGCATGACAGAAAGAAAAAACACTCATTTTAGAGTACAAAGACTCGAGTTCTTTCACATTTCTGGATTTAATAAATATTTGTGGCAGTATATAATTAATGTCTCATAATAACTCTTTGGAGGGTCAATACTCCTTATATGTATAAGTTCTTGTATGTTAAAAAACAAGTTACATTCATGCAGTCATATATAGCAGTTTTTGGTGGAAACCTCTAGTCAAGCTCCTGAGAAGGAATCCAGAAGAGCAATATACACCAAAAAAATTAGTTTAGACCTTTGGATAAATAAAGTCCATCTGTTGAAACTATAAAGATTCCGAGTTGTCAAAACTTAATTAACTCAGTTGACATTTCACCATATGTTTAAGGTTAACCATTCAAGTCTTATAAAAAGTACCATGGGGCCCTTGCTACCCCTGAGTAGCTATTTCCTCATTGTAAATACACAGAACGCTTCAAGAACACCTGGATTTGGTTGGAATGTTGATAAGACATTTACAAATATACAGATGTAATCATTTACACGATTATGTGACAAAACTACTCATTGGAATTAGTCATGTGTCATGTGATCAAGCTAATTGCAATACGGATTTTAAAAAAGCAAAAATGCAAACTGGCAGAAGAGTGCCTGGCACTAGAAGAGGGAGTTTAAGTAGATTTTTAAAGTGTTATTGCTAAATGGAAAATGTTATGGAGGTGAGAAGACATTGGAGACAGGAGTTTGAAATTGCACCACCAACATGTGTAACTGTTATAAAATTTAAAGCAGATGGTAGAGTGCAGCCAACAAGATGAGAAATACCCTGGAACGTGTGGATGGAATAAGGAAGATGTATGGAACATCCCTTTTTTCCTGTCATACCACAGGTATTTTACTTTGGAGGTACTCTTGAAAACTTTTTATATGCCAGAGAGTCACGAGTACTGATGAAAGTAAAGTAATTCCCTTTGTAGCCTTGTACTGATGCACATTATTTTTATATTAAATTTTATTTTATTTTTTCCCAAATTACATGAACAGTTTTCGACACTTTTCAAAGAATATTAAGTCTTGAATTCTCTCCTCCCTCCCCTAGCCTTGAGATGGCAAGCAATCTGATACAGATTTTAAAGGTGATGTACATTCTTTTTAAAGAATTTTTTAAAATTTTGAATTGGGATACCAATAGAAAGAGCATTTTATACACATAGAAGAATATGAAGAGTATTCTCTAGGAACTGAGAATCTTTATTATATTTTTTAGAGTGTGTAATAAATTCTGTTACAACTGTCCTGTTTGCCTATGCTTCCTTCTGTACTTCCTTCTGTTTTTTTTTTCAGGACATTTAAAAACCATTTCAAAGGAGCAATTTTGAGGAGCATCACTATTGTGCCCCTCTCCCAAATGAAAACCATAAGAAAGAGAGAACGGAAAAGGAAAACCCTTGTACCAAAGAATTATAGTCAAGTAAAACAAATCCATGTCATGACCATGTTCAAAAATGCATGTTGCTTTTTGTACCTTTGGACTATGACCTGTTTCTATGTGTATTATTAACTTGTAGTATTTCCTTTTTCAAAAGCAGTAAGTCATTAATGAATATTTACTTCTGTAAAAGTCATTCTTTAATAGTCTGACATCATAAATGTCATCCAGAGATGCTAGGCTGATCTTCCTGGGCTCAAATCTGGCCTCAGACATTTTCTGGCTTTGTGACCATTTGCAAGTCACTTAACTCAGATGAGTTTCCTCATCTGTAAAATGACCTAGAGAAGGAAATGGAAGGGCTCTCTAGTATCTCTGCCAATTAAACCCCAAATGAGGTTATGAAGAGTTAGGGCACTAATAGAAAAAAAATGACTGAAAGTATGACAAAAATATCAGTTATGAAAATGTTTATATGTATTCTATTTCTATAGTCTAATGGTCAGAATTCTGCAATCTTAATCAACTAGAATGTTGAACTAAGAGGAAGAAGGTCTATGAGCAGCAGGAATGGCTATTTTCAGTCATCAGGTCATCAGGTCTAATAACAAAATTATTAATAATGTTAAAGTCACATTATTCTGTTATCGATTTTGTGACAATGGACATTAGGAGGGAGTAAAATGAGAGCTGAGATATCCAGAAGTGATACTGAGAAAGGAAACATCAGAAGCTATAATATCCCATGGTATATATAATAAGATGGAAGCCATCAAGTATACAGACACAGTGCTACAGACCTCTTCTGTCTTGCATGTAACTTTGTATTACAGAAAAAGATAAAAATTAATTGATCTCCACACATTCTATTCAGATCTCACTCTGATGCTTCATTGTGCAATGGAAGTGAGCCTGAGTTGTCAGTATTGAAGTCAGAATATCATGCTTTCCTTGTCTGAGCAATTTGGAAAGCTTTTACGTAAAGGTAAGAGCAGCAAGGTGGCATAGTGAATTGAGCACTGGGCTTGGAATCAGGAAGACAATGTGGTCATTAATTTAAATCTGGCCTCAGACACTTAGTACCTGTGTGAATGTGGGCAAGTCGTTTCATCTTGTTTGCCTCAGTTTCCTCAACTGTAAAATAAGCTGGAGAAGGAAATGGCAAACCACTCCAGTATCTGTGCTAAGAAAATCCCAAATGGGTTCACAAAGAGTTAGACACAGCTGAAAAAATAACTGAAAAACAACTAAAGTGACAGATTGTTATCCCAGCAGGATTTTGGCTGTGGCTCATTACCAGGAAGATGGCTGGTATAGGATTAATTTTTTTTTTATTCCATTAACCAATGAAGAAGACTGTCTACTAAAATTTGGAGGGGCTATGATCTTTACCATCAGAGGGACAACTCAATTGGATGAAATCACAGATCTTTTGCAATATTGACATTTTTACTCTAAATGTGAATAATATATGATGCACACATACCTCATGAACACACCTAGGCAACAGTATATGAAGTAGAGAGTGTACTAGTGTTTGACCTAGAAAGACTTGGGTTTCAATCCTACCTCTGATATTAACTAGGTAACCATTGAGAAGAAAGCCACGTTGTCTCTCTCAGTTTCTACATCTGTTAAATGAGGAAGTTGGACTAGATGGCTTCAGCTTGAAATCTATAATCCCATGGTGTTTGACCTATTCCTTTTTGTAATTTCTTGATTTTATTTCATTTTTCTGATTTTCTATTTATTTTAATTATTACTCTAAAATTTTAATAGTCTTAACTGTAAATATTGATTCATATTTGACTCCTACATAGATAATGAATAATTTTCTGTCAAAATGAAATCAATGATTTTTTGCATATATGATGTTCAGTTTTCAATGTGTCATATTTTCTAATTTTTTTAAACATTTATTAATATTGGTTTCTAACATGGTGACATGATTCATGCTCCTACTTTCCCCTTCATCCCCTGCACTCATGGCCGATGCACATTTCCGCTAGTTTTGTCATGTGTCATTGATCAAGACCTATTTCCAAATTGTTGATAGTTGCATTGGTGTGGTAGTTTCAAGTCTACATCCCCAATCATGAGAGCAGCAAGAGGTAGAAAGAGAAACACCATTTAAAATCACCCTAGACAATATAAAATACTTGGGAATCTATCTACCAAAACAAACACAGCAATTATACAAAAACAACTACAAAACACTTTGTAAACAAATAAAACTGGATCTAAACAATTGGAAAGCCATTGATTGCTCATGGGTAGGATGAGCTAACATAATAAAAATGACCATTCTACCCAAATTAATTTACCTATTTAGTGCCATACCTATCAAACTACCAAAAAACTTCTTTACTGAATTAGAAAAAACTATAACAAATTTCATTTGGAATAACAAAAGATCAAGAATATCAAGGGAAACAATGAAAAAAATGTGAAGGAAGGGGGCCTAGCAGTACCAGATATAAACTATACTATAAAGCAGCAGTCATCAAAACAATATGGTACTGACTAAGAGACAGAAGGGAGGATCAGTGGAATAGACTAGGGGTAAATGACATCAGCAAGACAGTGTATGATAAACCCAAAGAGCCCAACTTTTGGGATATGAATCCACTCTTTGACAAAAACTGCTGGGAAATTTGGAAAACAATATGGGGGAGGTTAGGTTTAGATCAACATCTCACACCCTACACCAAGATAAATTCAGAATGGCTGAATGACTTGAATATAAAGAGGGAAACTATAAATAAGTTAAGTGAACACAGAATAGTATACTTCTCAGATCTCTGGGAAAGGAAAGATTTTAAAACCAAGCAAGAGTTAGAGAAAATTACAAAATGTAAATTAAATGGTTTTGATTATATTAAACTAAAAAGCTTTTGCACAAACAAAAACAATGTAGTCAAAGTCAGAAGAGAAATGCAAATGAAAACAACTCTGAGGTATCACCTCACACCTAGCAGATTGGCTAAAATGATAGTAGGGGAGAGTAATGAATGCTGGAGGGGATGTGGCAAAATTGGGACATTAATTCATTGCTGGTGGAGTTGTGAACTGATCCAACCATTCTGGCTGGCAATTTGGAACTATGCTCAAAGGGCTATAAAAGAATGCCTGCCCTTTGATCCAGCCATACCATTGTTGGGTTTGTACCCCAAAGAGATCATAAATAAACAGACTTGTATGAAAATATTTATAGCTGCGCTTTTTCTGGTGGCAAAAAACTGGAAAAGGAGGGTATGCTCTTCAATTGGGGAATGGCTGAACAAATTGTGGTATATGTTGGTGATGGAATACTATTGTGCTCAAAAGAATAATAAACTGGAGGAGTTCCAGGTGAACTGGAAAGACCTCCAGGAATTGATGCAGAGCAAAGGGAGCAGAGCCAGAAGAACACTGTACACAGAGACTGATATACTATGGTAAAATTGAATGTAATGGACTTCTGTACCAGCAGCAATGCAATGACACAGGACGGCTCTGAGGGATTTATGGTAAAGAACGCTACCCACATTCAGAGGAAGGACTGCAGGAGAGGAAACATATAAGAAAAACAACTGCTTGAACGCATGGGTTGGGGTGGACATGATTGGGGATGTAGACTTTTTTCTCTTTTTAAATCCTTACTTTCTTAGAATCAATACTAACTATTGGTTTCAAGGCAGAAGAGCAGTAAGGGTTAGGCATTTGAGATTAAATGTCATGCTCAGAGTCACACAGCTGGGGATTTTCTGAGGTCAAATCTGAACTCAGGATCTCCTGTCTTGAGGCTTAGATATCTATCCACTGTGCCACCTAGCTGTTCCTCACCTAGTTCTTTCCATTCCAAAGCAAATCAGACAATCTTAAAAAATCAAGAACAAAAAATGAACAATGATTAAAGGTAGTATAAGATGACTTGAGAATAATATCCTGATGATTATTACTCTAATTTCAAGGCACTTCCCTGACAATGCTGCGAGCACTAGTATTTTACAGATAGGGAGACTGAAGTTCATTGATGTGTCTTTATGCTTCAAACTGCATTAAGACTTTTAGGACACCCAGTATTATTACCCAGGCTCACTTAGCTAGTAAATGTTGGAATCAGGACTTGAACTCTGTCCTGATTTTAAGTAAGTTCTCTGTTCTTCCCACTACACCATCACATGTAGGGCATTCTAATTCTACCAGTATCTTTCCATCTTCCTGACTGACTAACCACTGCTTATATAATATTCTCTGACTTTATATGAAAAGCAAATTATTCTTCCTGCTATTTTGCAAGTTTCAAAGGGATAGAGAGACAGACACACACACAGACACAGAGACAGTGAGAGAGAAAGATATGTAGAGATTCTGATATAGAAAGAGAAAGAGGGAGGGATGAAGAGAGATAGAAGGAGAGGATAGAAAGAGACAGAGGGATGGTGACAGACAAAGACAGAGATAAAGAGAGAGAGACAGAAAGACAGAAACAAAAACAGATAGACCAAAGGAGCCAGAAAGACAAAGATACAGAGAATGACTAAGATATAGAGGCAGACAGACATAGGCACAGACAGAGACAAAGAAATGCTATATGGCAGCAAGTAGGAGCAAGTATGTGCATATATCTCTGGCTCTCCCTGAATAACTAAAAGAAGGAAATGAACCATGAGGCCAGAGCTTGCTTGACAAAGGAAAGCATGTGGGTAAGGGTTTAGAGAGAGACATGAGTACTCTATGTAGAGCTAGGTATGACAGACGTCTTCTGGTGTGTCCTTATTCATTGATGACTTTTTTTCTGAAGCACAAAGAGAAAAATAGTCAATTTAGCTTTTGTTCTCTGTGGAGCACTTGGAGATCCCAAGAATATAGAACTTAAAGATAGGAGGGGCCTCTGAGGTCATCTAATCCCTCTACCCTAAATGGCAACTGATTAAAAAAAGACATTTAGACAAATGAAGTGATTTACCCAAAGTCATGTAGGCAACCAATGCTGGGGCAGGTTTGAAAAGAAGGCCCTCTGACTTTGGAGCTGATGTTTTTCCTATTCATCACTATTGAGCTGAGTTAGTTTTATAGTTCTGTCTTACTCTTCATGATTCCATTTGGGGTTTTCTTGGCAAAGATACTGGAGTAGCTTGTCATTTCCTTTTCCAAATTATTTTAGAGATGAGGAAATTAAGGCCAACAGGGTTAAGTGACTTGTCTAGGGTCACACAGCTAATAAGTGTCTGAGGTCAGATTTGAGAATCTTTCTTACTCTAGGCACAGCACTCTGTCCATTCAATCCCTAGATAGGTTAGTGAAGTTTTCTTAAAAGGTATTCTCTAAAACACAAAGTGGTTTCACTTGAGTTTTTAGGATTAGAGATTCAGAATTAGAGGACACCTCAGAGGCCATTTAGTCCGATTCTCTCATTTTACAGGTGAGAAAACAGAGCACTGAGGTTAAGTGATCTCTCCATGGTTACACAGATATTAAGCATCAGAGGTTTGGCATACACTTAATGAACTCCAAAGTCAGCCAATGACCATCAGAAACCTCTAAAAATCAGGTGAGGGCAGTAGATTCCATTGGGATATCATTTGGCTTGTCACTAATCTCTCCATGATTCAAATGAGGGACAGAGAAGCTCCTGAAAAGGCACAAACTCCTGTGGCAAATGAAGTTGAGGTACCTATGGCTCAAAAGGCCGTTTTCTCATGTATGGTGCAGAGGGAATGGGCAAGACTGAGCAAGTCTTCAGTTTTCTGGAGACAGCTTCCCTTGAAATGCTCTCCTCTCTGTGTCATTGCTTCGCTCTGTGCCTTGGCATCATTAGAACACTGCCTCACTTTGCTGGGCATTCTTTTCTAGGTCACTGATACATAAAGTGAACAACATCAGTGATAATATTCATCCTTTTCTCTACAGAACTTGCTGTGGGATTGAGAAGAGCAGAACAGAGAGAACAGAGTCGCCAGGGAGTTAGGGAATGTATTTGCATTAATTTCTCACCTTCTGAACAGCTAATGCTAAGTCTTCCTTTGGTTGTATGTGCTGACCTTTCTCTCTATGTTAAGTCAGATTCAATGGAAGAAGTTCTCAACCCGAGACATGTGAACTCGTTTGCAAAATTTTTTTGATAACTATATCTGAATATGTGAATAATTCTTTTATTATCCTATATGTCTTATTTTTTAAATCTAAAAATATTATTCTGAGAATAGGTGTCACCAGTTGCCCAATAGGTCCATAATACAAATAAGGTTAAGAGTTCCTACTGTTGAGGCAGCTAGGTGGTTCTGTGGATAGAGAGTCAGCCCTGAAGTTGGAAATACTTGGGTTCAAAGCTGACCCCAGATAATTCCTAGCTGTGTGACCCTGGATAAGTGACTTAACCCCAATTGCCTAGCCTTTACCTCTCTTTTGCCTTGGAACCAATAGTTAATATAAATTCTAAGAGAGAACATAAGGGTTAAAAAAAAAAAGAGAGAGACCCTGCTCTGGTAGTCATTTATCTTGTACATTGTTATTTTGTTTATTATCCAGTAGAATGGTAGGTACACTAGTAACCACTGTGCACTAAAAAGATTGCGTATGCATTTTGCTGTGATAAATTTGAAGATAAAAATGCAAGAAATGCTTATTTTCCTCTAAATTTAAAAAAAGAACATTTCTTGATTTGTATCAAAACATTTTGATACATTTTGTGGTATGACAGATCACAGTATCATTAAATCACAGATGTAGATCTAGGAGGAGGAGCCTCAGAGATCAACTAGTCCAAATCCCCTTCATACTACTACAAGGGATTACATTAAATGATGACCCTTTCCCTCTCCCAAACCCTTAAGTTCAAGCAGGTATTAATTAGCAGATATGAGATGTTGAGGATAATCTACCAAAAATGTCACCACAATAAAACTGACCTCTTAAAAAATCTCCCATAGGATGTAGACTCTAAATTACCACACAAATGCAACTATCAACAATTTGGAAATAGGTCCTGATTGATGACACATGTTAAAACCAGTAGAAATACACATCTGCCATGGGGGGAGGGGGAAGTTGGGAAGGGGGAGTGAAGAGGAAAGTAAGAGCATGAATTATGTAACCATGTTAACTTCTCAAAAAAAATAAATATTAATAAATGTTAAAAAAAATCTCCCATAGTTAAATACGGTTAGTTTTCAAAGGGTCATTGCTGGGAAAAAAATACTAGAACATTTAACAGAAGAATGAAACATTGCCTCAAAATCGTCTAACTCAAAAGGCCCTTTCCACCTTTGAAAGTCCATTGTAAATCTACACCCTGGATTCCTGCTTTTATTCATTTGCCTATAACTAGTAGCCTGAGCATCTGTACAAATTCTGAGAGAGATATCAATTTAGACTGATTAATCACTCTACCTGACTCCTTAAATAATAATTTGTGATTCCTGAGGACAAGGAGGGAAACTCCTCCCTTTCTTTCTCACCTCTCTCTAGTTATCCTGTCAAGTCAAGCCCATAGGAAAGACTTCTACTCCTGGCGAGGACCTATTAATGAGTTTTATCACATTTTATCACACCTTTCACAAGATCAGCTTTGGAAGAACTTTTGTTATGATTCCAGAAGAATACTCAGTGACAGGATTCTCAAAGATTGCAGTTACATAAAATACTAGTGTCTTTATAGCCCTGAGCATTGCATAGCCTGGTTGGAAATTAGAGACAGAAATTTTTGGAAAGTTTTGGCATTTTTTTCCCCCAGAGAAAAGTAATTAACTGCTTTTTCATTGGTCAAAGAGGAAAAAGAACTCTAGGAAAATATAATTAAAGAAGCAATTAAATAGGTTAATAGAAACAATTGATATGAAATTCAACTTCAAAACATAAGACTAGGTTAACAGTATTCATTAGACTGTAAATTTCTTCTGAGGTACTTGGCCTTCCATTTGAATAAGCTAGAGGTTTCTGGGCTGTGGCTTCCCACAAGCAAGGTCGCTTGAGTCTAGGAAATATACTTTCCCCCCAGTTTCTCAATTTTGGTAAAAAAAATTACTATTAAAATACTGAAGTCTAATTATTACATTTAGGAGATTGTATATTTTAGCACCGAATTTAAAGAAAGAATATTTGAGTTTAATTGAGACCATTTTCCCCTAATCTGTCACTTTTGTCAATGATCTCTAAATTTAATACTCCTCCAGGAATGAATGGAAATATCACCTTTAACCTCCTAATTTGGGACTAGAAATTCCCAGGAATGTTCAGTTAGTCCCAGTATGCTTCAGAGGTTCGGGGCAACTTTCCATCAAAATCTCTTGCAGGTGGCTTCCACCCAATCTAGTTCCTGTTTGTTATTCCCAGCTGTCCCTCTGCTTTCTTTGTTCCCTAATTTCCTAGCAGGAAGAAGGGGAAGAAGAAAAAAACCCATCACCACACAGCCTGGTGATGCTGCTGGATCTGCATAACAATTCCTTACTAATTATTCCAGTCTTTCAAAGCTTCAGAGGATCAAAATGGCTACAGCTGCAATGATTCCCCAGCCAGTTTGTTTCCAAATCTTAACATGCATTTTTCATTTAGGAAAACTTCCAGATTCCCTTCTAACTCTAAATCTCAATTCCCTTCCCCTTCTCAATTTTCTGTTAAAGTATTTGAATCTACATATTACTGGTCACCTTAATGAACTCATTAATAGGTACTTGGTAGATTTTAGGGCTTGATCTGTTCCTCTTAAAAGGTTGTTAACAACCATTGCAAAAATTTAACTTTTAAAGGCATAAGATCATAGATTTTGAGCTGAAAGCAAATTCAAAGGCAATCCATTTCAATCTCCTCTTTTTATAAACGAGAAAACTGTGGCCCAGGGAGGCCCAAGAAAAGTGGATAGGACACTGGATTCAGGATCAGGAAGCCTTGAATTCGAACCTCACCTCAGATACTTACTAGCTGTATGACCCTCATTAGTCATTTAACTTTTCTGAGACTCATTTCCTTATTAATAACATAAAAGGAATAGACTTAAATGATCCTAAGGTCTCAATTTGATGACAAGTGATTTGCACAAAGAAACTTTGCATCCAGGTTCTTCACCTCTAGCTCAAAAGAACTGAACCACATGCTTTAAGAGAGTACTACAAAGTTTTCAAATAGAAAGTGATTTTCTTCAATGGTCAAACAATGCAACTAGCAAAACAAAGAACAATATTGCTAAGGCAACTTCTTCCTGCTGAAAAATGTGGAGGGTATCCTTTTTCAGAGTATTCTAAGTCATCAATAATGAATTATAGTTATTATTAATCATAAATTATGGTTGTAATTTATAATTAGGTAGAAATAGAACTTGTTTTGAACCATAGATCCCAAGGCAGTATGTAACATGGTATAATGAAAAGATCTGACCTGGAAGAGAGAAAACAATCCTGTGGGAGCATGGAAAGAGAACTACAAGTGTTTTCAGGAATTCCAGGGTGCCCCAGTCACTTACTAGCTAAGTGACCTTGGGTAAGGCCCTTAAATTCTTGAGGCTTCAATTTCTCACTTGCAAAATCTCTCTAAAAATTTGAAAAAATCCCAGTAAAATATTAAGAAGACATATTACAGTGCAAGAATAATATCCCCATATAAAGCTGCTAATTTAAATGAAGGAAAAAAATACTCTTTTAGCCTTCATCACTAGCATTATTTCAACCTGGCCACCCTGGCTCTGTTCATTTCCTAAATTTTTTTTCTTAATTTACAAAAACATATGTAGAACCAAAATTTCCTGTTGAATTTCATTTACCAGTAAATTCCTCAAATCTTTGTCACAGTGAAATACTGTATTCTTAGTAGAAAATTGCTAAGGACAAATAAACATTGATCATCAAGGGATAAGAAGGCCACTCATGCTATTATCTCTTTTGTGAACAGTCACTCTTCTCGTGCTGAACATCTTACATTTTGACAAAAGGATTCCTCTACTTGGCTTTTTAATTCATTGATTTTCTTGATTTTTTTTCATTATCCACTTAAGCACCAAATGCATTCATTGTGGCTTCAGAAACTGCATTCAGATGATCAAGTTTCTATATTTGTAGGAGGGAGACTAATATAAATGGACACAAGTAAACAGACGCTAGATCAATCCAAGGGGGTGGGCAGCATCATCTCAACATGTGGTTAGGCCTCAAACCAAAAATGTGTTAGTCTTACAGAATCAGTGTACGCAATTGGTTCAATGTCAGAAGCACAGAGGAATTAGCTACCTTCTTTTCTTGCTTAATTGCCCTTCTATTTCTTTTTGGCAGATGTTTTTCTCTTTAAAATGGAGGCAGAATGGGTTGGGGAGGTAAATTTTTGCAGGGATACTACTCTGAAAGCAGAGAGCTGCAGGCTAAAGCAAAATATTCCTCCTCTTAGCCTGCTGTGGTTATGTACAGCAGTAGTCCTTTAAAAAGAGAAGCTTTGAAAGCTTGATAAGAGGAGTCAAAGAGGTATAAACAGCAGTTAACTCTTCCATTTACTTCCTACAAACAGGATTTAATTAAATACCGTTTATGTCCCTTCGGCTGCTCTTTTATGTCATCAGGGGTTCAGAAACTACTGCTGACAATGGCACCCCCTAGGAGTTGAGAAAATATATTCTATATCTTCCTCAAAATTGGTAGAAAAAAAGAGGGAAATCGATGAGAAGTAAAAAACAAAAAACAAACAAACAAACAAAAAACAACCACAAGTAAATATGATTTCTTAGTTGCTTAAAGATTCTGTTCTGAAGACTTAATGGGCCAAGTGCCTGAAGGAACATAAGATCATAGATTTGGAGCTGGAAGCAATCTTAGAGGCCATTGAAAGTAAATTTGAAACCAAGTATTGCTGTTTGCTAATTCCTAAATGCTCAAAACATGCTATTTACTAGTCAGAACATACATAATCAGGTATCTTTTGCAAAAGTCTCTGAGAATGGGATGGTCTCTCCTCCTTCCCCCCCAAGGTTAAGCACTTCAGTTGCGCTCTTGATCTTCTCTCTCCCCCATTCTTCTCAGGAAATAGCCTTATCTTTGAACTCATCTCTCCCCTTTATTCACTACTTTTTCTTGGATCCTTTACTAGTGAATTCAAACTTGGTCATCTTTTAAAAATAAAGTGTTGACCTTGCTATTTCCTTAAGCTATTGACCCATCTCTTCCTTTTTGTGGCTAAATTGTTAGGGATTGTACTCATTGATTCCACTTCCTCACCAACCATTCATTTCTTAACCTCTTGAAATCTAGCATCATTTCCCATTACTCTACTGAAACTGCTCTCACCAAGATATTTCAGTGAAATCATCTGCCAAATCAAAAGGACTTTTCCCAGTCCCCATACTGCATGACTTTGCTGCAGTCTCTGACATTGTTAACCAGCATCTCCTAGAGACACTTCCCTTTCACTGTTTTCAGCTTCTTCTAAAAGCCCAATTGGTCCTTTTCAGTCTTCTATACTAGTTATCATCTATTTATTGCCTTCTAATCATAGGTGTTTCCTTACTCTGACCTATGCCATTATCCCTCTCTCCTTTTCCTTAGTGATTTCATCAACTCTCAAGACTTCAGTTATGATTTCCACTTGAATGACTAAATTCTTTTGCCACTTCGTAAATTATTTCTGGAGCCTTAACCTTACACCTCCAACAGCCTATTGGACATATGTATGGACTTATGCCTTATGAGCCCTTCAAACAGAACATAGCCCAAATTGGATTAAATGTTCACACCTGAGATTACTGTTGATGTTACCATCATCCTTCCAGTTGCCCAGGTTAAAAAACTTAGAGTCATCCTTAATTTTCCCTTCCTCTGATTCTATGATATTAATCTCTTGATTCTGTCTTCTTTTCTTCAGTAACATTGCCACCATTGTAGTTAAGGCCCTCCTAACCTTACTTACTATTTTAAAAGCCTTCTAAGTGTTTATTCTTTGTCTAGACTCTTCTTTCATTCATCCCTCACATATCTGCCACAGAAATTTTCCCAAGGCCCAGATATGACCATGTCAGCCTTCTTCCTAAAAACTGTCAGAAGAATGAGAGTGAGAAGGTTCTTTATACCATCCAAGACAGATTACATATATTTTAGCCTGACATTTAAAGCCTTCAGCAACCTAGCCTCCACTGACCTTTCTTGCTTTACTTCACATTACTCCTTTTCATATATATTCCAGCCAAACTGGATTATTAACTGTTCCCTGACATCTTCCTCCTTCATGTATTTTCACAGAAAGGAAATGTACTCCCTTCTCATCTCTGGCACATATCAGTCACTTCCCTTTCAGAATCCTTAGTTTCCTTCAAGATTCAGTTCAGGTGCTATATCTTCTATCTATTCTCTATTCTATCTCCTTCTCCCTTATGCATGAAAAACATAAATTTAGAGATAGCAGGGTCCATATAACTCAACTCCCTCTTTTAATAGGTGAAGAAACCAAGGCCAAGGGAAATTAAATGACTTGCCCACTGTGATATAGGTAATACACATCAAAACTGGAATTTGAACAGGTTCCCTGGCTCAATGATTAGTACAGTTTCCAAAATACCATTTTCCTCCCTTCTTCCTATCCCTCCCTTTCCTTCTTCTCCCGCCATGTTGAAAGCTTTCTCTTGCTTTCCTAATTTTCCTAGAACCCTCTTTCTGAATTTTTGCTTTTATTGCTCCCTATCTTGTATTAGACTTAAAACTGATCAGTTCACTTGCTCCATAAAGCAATTTCTCCTTCCCTAAAACAAAGTTTTATATAGGTACACACACACACACACACACACACACACACACACACACACACACACACACATATTCTTGTGAATGGAACTATAAACTCTAAAAAGTTGTAATTTTTGCCTCTAACCTGAAACATAATTGGAAAAAAGTTTTATTATTACAATTTTTTGCTATTACTGTATTTGCAAAGCTCACTTTTGCCAAATAAAGTATTTTAAGAAAGCTAGTATAGAAGTAGGGAGGCTATATTCTGATGAATCTCACAGAGAACAACAAAAGAGGATTGCAAAAACAACTTTGAAATGAAGAATATGTTTTATCTCAAAGTAGTTGGAAGAACAGAGATATCAATAGATAGCATAAAAATGTATTCGGGTAGGAAGAAGTTCAAATATTTTAAGTGTTCTCATGGAGAGTAAGAGATGGCAGGTAGGAAAAAATGCATAATAACTACAGACATAGAGAGGAGAATCAGGTAAGTTCAAGTTTATGAAACTTAAGGGAGGAGAGAATATCCAAAAAAAGCTTAATTATCTGGAACTCAGAGCAAATAACACTGAAGATGATAAGGATGGTGGGAATATCTTTACACGTGGTCATTTTTTATTTGCATGAAACTAGTTTCCATGGCAACAAGAAAATAAAGTCAGGATTCAAAGGCTCAACACAAGAATCAGACAAAATTGAGGCAGCAGTTGTACTTTGCAACAAACCTTGAGCACAAAGAAAGAGAAAGCTATGTAGCAAATGGGAAAGGAATTGAATTCTGGCCAAGGTTTTTGTTGTTCAGAAATTACTGAGATAAGACAGAGTTGATGTACTGCTAAGTGTAGTGTATCCCTTAACAATGAGGAGAATCTATTTTTTTAACCTTTCAAACCATTTAGATTCATTATCTCATTTGCTCCTATCCCAGCACTGGCTGCAAAAACTGAATTGATCAAATGGCTTTTGGAAACTAAAAAAAGGCTGTGTCCATATGAGTTCATGGAGTAGTAATAGAAGAATATATTGTCACTCTGATTACTTTATAAAGTCTTTAAAAGTAAAGAAATTATTTATTATTTTATAATTTTACTTTAAAAATAGATCAGTGAAACAGGTGGGTCATGATAATAGCCACATTAAAAAATAAACCAGCTGTTTAGCTGATCTAGGTAGGAAGTAGACTAAAGATAATTATTTTTCCCCAAAATCTATTCCTTGAGGGGTGCCTTTTTGATTAATTGCAAGGAAGTAACAAATCCAACATTGGATTTTCTAGTCCACTGCAATTTTTTTCTCTTTTTAAAAGTAGTTTGAAAATATTTGTCATTGGTCATATGTACCATTTTGTATAGTATTGGGGGATGCATAATATCATACCAAAGAGATCTGCAAAGTTTAACCTTCTCCAATCTTGGCTACTTATGTTACCAGGATTCAGGTTGCATTAACTATTCTTTCTTTTACCCTTGAAAAACATATATCACTTCAGCTGACATCTGTTCACCTTTGTGAGTACTAAGGAAACATTTGTTTATTTTTTCTTCCCCTTCTCCCCTTTTTTAGCAATGCCTGCTTCTCATCTTAAAAAATCACATTTACTTGGAATAACTTGGTGGGAAAACTCATTGCTAGAGAGAAAACGATGAACACATAATTTGGAATTCTGGATGAGGTTCTTGATGCTGTCAAGGTTCCACAGTGCCTGCTAGTTATCACACTAGACCAGTGGTTCCCAAACTTCTTTGGCCTACCACCCCATTTCCAGAAAAAAATATTACTTAGCCCCATAGAAATTAATTTTTTTAAATGTTAGTAGCAATTAACAGGAAAGATAAATGCACCTGTGGCCATCAATGCTCTGCTGGATTGCTGCAGCATCCACCAGGGGGTGGTGGTGCCCACTTTGGGAATCACTGCACTAGACCAACGGCTGCTTAAATCTTTGAAGAGGCAGGTAAATTGTAAAAGGAAATTCATTAATTTCACTCACTGTTTAGGAGAGACTTGATATGTAGGGTGGGGTAGGGTAGAATATTATGGACCACATTCAGAGAGTTGAAACAATGCCATTCTTTCTCCTCCATCCTTCCCTCTATCCTAAGCTCCGGTGCTCTTTACTCCTTCCCCCTTCTGATGTCAGATGCATAAGAAGTCAACATGACATTTAGAGAGTTGGTGAGAGAAATAACTGCCTTATGTTCCTATACTTATGCTACTTTTAACTCCAGATCTATTATACCCCATTACTGCTTCTTCTTATCTACTTAACCTTACTTACTCCTACTTTATAAAACAGGAGTATTTTCTAAGAGAAAATAACTGGCATTTGCTGATGACAAGACATTAATTTCATATCTTAACTGAACACAGTAACACAAATTACTTGCCTCTTAAAGAAACAAAGCAGAGTATGGTCTAGACATGTTTTAAAAAGTTGAACTAATCCTAACTTTGGACTCCAGGGAAAGATTCCAAACCTCAGTTTTCCTATCTGTAATGTGCATGACATATTTACTTCCAACAAAGATCCTATGGGCACTGTGTAGTCTTCTTAAATCCATATCAGAAGGTCAGTATGAAACATAAAGTATCATGGAAATACATGATCTTAATGCTGAAGGCGTGCTATGTATTTAAAATTATATCTTTGTTTTCTCTTGAGTATTTTTTCTTGCTAACCCTCCGTTGGGCCACACTCTTTGTTTCATACCATATTTCACTTATGGTGATATAATACCAATTTTGTACTTCCTTCTTCACCTACACTGATATTTTTTTTTAGATTTTAGCATATTTATAGCTAAATTACATGCATAACCCTTGGGCCTATGTTAATTTATCTTTGAATGTTTTTCATTTCCCCTCTGTGTCCTTTAACTCCGTTGACTTATCCTATTTGATATTTCTGCATTCTTCTAAAATTTGCTTGGCTGCTAGTCAACATACTTATTTCCTCCCCTTTTTGATCTTACTTGTGTCCTAATTACCAACATAACTAGGTTATGAGAATTATTGCAAAGAAGGTCTCTCACCCACACATTTTGAATCATATTCTATGGATTGCTCAGGCTTAGCCAAGGATTGATTTCTTTCTAGTTCTCTCTTTTACATAGTGCATAATTTAGCAATCTTGTGCCCTGCCTGAAAACCTACAGTGAAATATGATTTATTCATTTCATGTCATTTATTTCTGGAGAGCTAAAATTGCATGTAACCAGTAGCCCTTTCCATTAGCATAAACGAAAAACCAAAAGAAAATATCAATGAATTGAGTAGCCTAATGAGGCAGCTGATAATAAATATAATTATTTATTTTCCTTGTTTTAAGGATCCACTTTGCAGTTATTTCCCTACACATCTTTAAGACATTAATGTAGCAACAAGAAAATTACAGGCTCTATTGTATAGATGGAAAATATGAAAAAGAGAGAGAGAGGATGTGAGTTGCCTGTAGTTATCCCCAATGTTTGTAAAACAGGCCCAAGACATTTAAATAGGACCAATACTTTCTCTAAAACTTCTAGATACCAAATCCTAGAAAAATTAAGAAAAGATTTTTTTCTGAGCATATTCCCTGTAGGTTCTGGGTTCTGTATTAGACAAATGTCATTAAATTAGTTCCCAACTATCTAGGTTACTCTCTGTAAGTGTGTGAAGCATGCAGGAGGTCAAATTAACTTTTACAGACTGCTATGGTACCATTTAATGCCTTGTTTCTTCTATTGTCCCCAAAGGTCCCAGGAAAATCTGGCACACATTTGTATAGAGATGAATATGTTCAAAGCTGAGTATAGTACTATGGGTGGGAGTATTTGGAAAACAATCAAGAATAAAGATAGAGTGGGGAAGTAGAGAGAGGTGCATAGCTCCAAGCCTCTTAAAATTATTATGAACTACAGGGGAGGTGAATGAGCCTTTATGTAACTCCTACTGTGTGCCAGGAACTTTGCTAAGTGCTTTACAGATATTATCTTATTTGAACCTAGAACTAGAAAATCATCAACCAATTTGAACATTTTCATATAAAAAGGCCAGAAAAAATATTTGTACATGAAACCATGATTCTATTACATATACCTTGATTTAATATCTATGTATAAGTATTTATGTGTGTATATATGCATAATGTAGGTATCTATAAGTATATAGATATGTTAAATACACACATAATTTAATTTAACATTACCAATATTGCTTTTCTTTTCTTTGTCCTTTCTGAACTTCGTTAAGCTCTTTTGTGGTATATTTTTAAATATTTCATTAATACATTTTCATTTCTTTTCTTGTTTTTTTAGCACAATGATCACTACCTTCTTTCCCTTCTATCATTCTCTCCTTCCCATTAAAAAAGCTTTTCTTTGTAATAAATAACTAGAGTCAAGCAAAACAAATTTGTGTTGTATTAACATACCTCATTCTCCACTTAACATGACTTTTTCACCAAGATGATGCTTCATCACTCTTCTGGAGTTTGAATTGGTTAATTAGAGTTCTAAATACTTTCAGAGATCTTTTCCTTCAATTAATAGTTCTCCTGGTTCTCCTCACTACATTCTAAATCAATATCAGGTTTCTCTGAATGCATAATTATATCTTATAGTATAATAAGTTTCCATTGTTCACAGTTTTTTCCCCACACTGACTATTCAGATTGCCTCACCTATAAAAGATGTCATTTTTATCAATGCCATTTTTATCATCTCATTCTTAAAATATATTATATACATATATATGTATAAATACTTATGGGTATTATTCAGAGAGTAAGGCTCTGATATTAAATTTTCAATTCTCTTATGATGGTATTAGTTGCTTTTGCAGAATTAAGTTACATGGATTAATATCTTTCTATAGTGAGGAATGGAGATACCCAGTGGAGAGAGAGCCCTCTAATGAGAATCAGGAGGCTTAGACTCTAGCCTTGGCTTTGCTTCTATCCTTTGTATAGCTTTGATAAAAATTACTTAACTGAGTCAAAATTCCTTCATCTGTAAAGTTAGAGAGTTATATTAGATGATCTTTGAGGTCCTGTTCTAGTTCTAGTTCTAGAGTTCTGTAAATGATGTTTCTCTTTTTATAATGGCTAAGGAAGAGAAGGAACATAGTATAGTTGATAGAGAATTGCATTTGGAGTCAGAAAGAAGCTCTGGGGTCAGTTAACTTTTTGGCATATTATCTCTTCCCCTACACAGTGTGGGAGTTGAACCCAGTAATCATTAACATGAATATAGTACTTTAAATTTTACAGAGCACTTACAGCTATTATTTCATTATATTTAGGTTCTCATGATAACACTGTGAGGTATATGCTATTATCCTCATTTTATGGATCAGCAGCCTGAGGATGTGAAAAGTTAAGTGATTTGCCCAGTATTAGACAGAGCATGTGTCAGATGAAGGATCTGAACTCAGGTCTTCTTGCCTCTGCCCATATGCCACTTAGCTATTGCTATTGTGTCTCCTTTTGTCTCAACTCTTGAAAGAAGTTCTAATTACATTCATGTCTTTGTCTGACCTTTTTGTATGTGAATGAATATACTGTAGAATTGGAAAAATCAATACAGTCAAATAATTTTCATCTAGGCCACCTAAGCTATTTGGGAGTAGCATTGGTGGTACTTCTTAGAACCTTATCATGCATGGCCTTCTAGATGGGCCATGGAGAGGTGAATAAGATGAGGTTTTGGTTTCTTTAATTTAGCCATGCTGAAGACAGAATCACAAACAGTACAATTCAGTTATTTTCAGATGGTTCTTACCTCTTTACAAAAGTATGGACTAATTTTCTCTCAAAATGCAAAATATCTAAGCATCAAAAACAGAATAATCTTCTTTTTGGCCATCTTTTTAAAGCTTCTGACAAGCAAATAAAATGGAATGGTAAGAAAATAAAATAAAAAAGAAGCCCACAAAGTCACATTCTCTCCAATCTTCAACAATGAAAATCACCACTAAACAACCCAATTAAACTTAGTAGTTCAAATGTGCTCACAGGAGAGTAGTTGCAATTTACCTAAACAAATTCAATTTCCTGAAAACTATTATGGCTTTGTCTTGCTTCTCTTTAATGTTTTCCAACCAGGTTTTCAAGTTCTCAGAGTTGTATTTTTTAAACTCTTACCTTCTGTCTTAGAATTAATACTAAGTATTGGTTCCAAAGCAGAGGAACGATAAGGGCTAAGCAATAGGGATTAAGATTTGAATCCAGCACCTCCCATCTCTAGACCAGGCTCTCTATCCACAAACCTACCTACCTGCCCTATATTTTAAAATTATATCCAACATATAATAAATAATACCAACAGCTCTATTAAAAATCCATAAAAATCTTTTTAGAAATTTCAGGGGACAATGAAGAGTTAACAGCTAGAGAGAAAAGAAGGTACCCAAAATAAATTAACTGTATTCCCTTTTCAATTTCTCTGTTGCTACCTTTTGATCTTGGCTAACTTTCCAAAGAGATTTAATCACTTTTGCAGTATCAATCACAATCAGAATCTCTCTCCAGTGGCTAACACTTTGCTATTCACTGTACTCTGAATGCCCAGCAAGATAGCAACCACCTTGCCAACTTATCAGGCAGCAGAGCCAACTCAATCCCATTGGCATTCTTCAGAACTGTTATGCAGGGACTAGTAAAAATGCATTCAGTGAACTGAAGTTAAGATAGTGGCACTAAAAAAAAAATAACCATGGAAATTAATGAGTACAATACCTGATTTTCCATCAAAGGAATTTAGGTTGTTTTTACCTTGAAATGGTATACATTTCTGAAATAATTGAACCCCCACCCCTTTTTTTGGCTATAATGTAGCCTTCTGGTGGTTAAATGTTTCTGTTCACACATATTTACCTGTGGAAAGCACTGTGTTAGATACTGGAGATACAAAACAAACAACATAAATTAAAAAAAAAAATTAGGCTCATAGGATTTGATGTTGGAAAGGACATTTGAGCTCCCAGAGTCCAATCTTCTCATTATACAGGTGAGAAAAATAAAATCCAAGGAAGTTAAGTGATTTGCCAAAAGTCAAACAAACAGCACAGCTCAATGAAGCATTTTACAGCACATGCATACAAAGTCATTGTTGACAACATCCCAAAGTCTGCTTATTACATTGGCTATTCATATTTCCATTGACTTTTAGATTACTTATCATTTTAATCCTCTCAAGATCATGGTGTTTAATGATTTGTGGTCACATAGCATTACTAGGAGAACATTGATGTCAAGGAGTAGGCCTTTTGAAGCAATAAGAAGTTTTTGCTCATTGAAACTGCAGCTTTTTATGCAGAAATTTCATTGAAATTACATGGTGGCACATTTCAATAATCCCAGCTACTGGAGAGGCTAAGGCCAGGTGGGGGAGTGTGTGATCTCTTGTGCTGGGGTATTCTGCAGTAGATCTTGTTAACAAGATGTCAATCTACTTTAAGTTAGGCATCAATAAAGTGAATCTCCAAGGGGGGTGGGTGGGGAGGAGACTGGATTCTGTAAAATGGAATGAACTAGCCCAGGTTGGAAACAGAACATGTCATGATTCTGGTCCCAGTCAATACCGAGATTGAGCCTTGAAGTGGTCACTGAAATTCTGGGTTGGGCGAGATGGGGAGGGTCCAATCTTAATTTAAAAAAAAAAAATAGACTAACTGAATGAGCTCCCCATTTGGCTTCATGTCACATTCTAGTGACTCTTTTTTTTTAAAAAAAAAACTACTGTTTTTCTAAAACACTATATTTCTTTTAAAATGCTATGCACTGTGTGACCCTGGGCAAGTCACTTGACCACCATTGCCTATAAAAAAAATGCTATGCACTTCATTATGGAATTTAGTATGATCTATGAATAAGAACATTCAGAGAATCTTATCAACAATAGCAATCCTTTTCCTTAGACTTATGAAGAATATGCTTCATGACATTACCGAATAACTAAAGTATTTTTATCTTCCTAAAAAACACGCTGGTTGGTGTCTATTCTAAAATACAGTTCAGTTCAATCCAACAAATATATTTTCTAAGGTGTAGTAGTATTTTATTCAAATATATTTTATTTTCCTAATTACAGATAATAAAAAATTTTAATATGTTTTCCAAAATCATAAGATGCAAATTATCTCCTTCTATTCCTTCCCTCCCCTCTCTTGGAAATGGTAAGCAATTTAATCTGGGTAATATATGTATTATCATGCAAAATATACTTCCACATTGGTCATTGCTATAAGAGAATACTCATATAAAACCAAAGCCCCCAAATAAAACTAAATAAAATAATATTAAAGATAATATGCTTTGATCTGCATCTGACTCCAATAGTTATTTCTCTGGAGGAGAGCATTTTTGCTGTAATTATCCCAGATCATTGTATTTCTGGAGTAGCTAAGTCTTTCATAGACGATCATCGTTAAATATTGCTGTTACTGTATACAATGTTTTCTTGGTTCAGCATATTTTGATCTGCATTAATTCATGTAGATCCTTCCAGCTTTTTCTGAAATCATCTTGCTTATCATTTCTTATAGCAAAATAGTAATCCATCACTCTCTTCTGCCACAACTTGTTCAGCCATTCCCCAATTGATGGACATATCCTCAATTTCCAATAATTTGCCACCACAAAAAGATCTGCTATATATGTATTTTCATACAAGTAGGTCCTTTCCCCTTTTGTTATGATCCATTTGGTATAAAGACCCAGTAGTAGTATTATAGGACCAAACAGTATGTTCAGTTTCATAACCCTTTGCGCATAATTCCAAATTGTCCTCCAGAATGATCAGATCAGTTCACAAATCCACCAACAATGCATTAGTGGCCCAGTTTTTCACATTCTCTCAACATTTCCTTTACTGTGTAATTATTCTGGCCAATCTGATAGGTGTGAGGTGGAATTCAGACCAACCAAATATGCTTAAGCCCTTACTATATTCCAGATATTATACTAGGAATATTAGGACAAAATGAAAATAGTCTCTGCCATCCAGGAATTTATATTATATATGATTTTATATTCTTGACACCTTTCACTAAATTGTCTAAGCACAGAGAAAATGATCTTTAAAAGCCTGCTTCTTTAATTCTTATGTCTTCAGCAAGTCAACATTTCAATTAACCTTAACTCAACAGACATGAATGTCATCAAAGATATCCTTAATGTGTATGTAGACCACTTAGTATAAAGACTTTATGCTTGAGATTATTTCTTCCCTAGTTTATTGTCTTATATTTTCCCATACTGATGCTTTCCATTTACTCATGATTACTTATGCTATTTTCCTATGTTAATTTTGTATTCTATTACCTAGAGGAATTCTATGTCTTCTAGAAAGTTGGTAATGTCAATCTAGGCTAAATGAGAGCCAGGCCCAAAGATGGGAAGTCCTGGGTTCAAATCTTGCCTCAGAAACATCCTACCTGTGTGACTCAGGGCAAGTCACTTACCCCTGCCATTGCCTAGCCCTTACCACTCTTCTGCCTCTGAACCATTACACAGTATTGACTCTAAGACAAGAGGTAAGTGTTTAAAAAAATAAATGAGAGCAGTTCTAGTATTAATGCCAATGAGCATTCACTGCAACAGTGCTCTATCCAGAAAAGGGAACATTTATCATTCGTAGCTTTTGCTTCTTTCTCTGTGAAAAAAATATAGTCTGCATTTCTATGGGAGGGTCTCCTTTTTCTTTCTTCTAATAACCCACAACAAACAGCTTTTGGAATGCAACTTTTCAAAAGCCTTTTGAAAAGATGAAATATATATTTCACATACTTGGGCAGTTTTATCTAGAAACTATAGTAGATTCGTGAAGTTTGATTTTCCCTGACAGAAACTATGTTGCATTTCCCTCAAAAGATTACAGTATTCAAGTAGAGAATTGTAACATATTTAAATAGGAAAAAAAGTAAGCATAAAAGAGAAAATCATCATATATTTCAACAGTAATAAACTTTAGATTCTTTCTGGTACATGGATTATTTTCTGGGTAAGGATATTTGAGTAACTCCTGAAGAACATTTATTGACGAGGCTGCCATCAGTATCTATGGACAAAATCAGGTTTTTTAAAAGTACTGAAATTAAGGATCATTCTTTTTGGGAAATAGTTTTTCAGATCATCATTAAGAAATTATACTCCCTTTAGAAAGAATTAAACATTAACTCTTGCTGAATAATTACCTTTTAATAGTGCCTACACTCTCTTAGAAAGGACTTTATGCTTTTAAAGAATCTAATAACATTTTAATTTTTTTCCTCCAAAATGGAAATGCTTAAAAATTAAGAAGCAGTAAGAAAATGTTTAAAATTTGAATTGATTAATTAGATAGATGAAATGAGGGTGAAAGAAAAATATTAGCTGACTTTGTTCCAGAAAATTTAAATGTTACTCAAAAATTTAGGTAAAAGTTTAATATAGAAGCTGAAAGAAATTTCATTCTTGCTATGAGCTGAACTTGCAATAAATGAAAACGTGTTTGAATTACTTAAATATAAATTGTATGATGGTTTTATCTTTTAAAAATCACCCTAAAACCATAATTACAAAGTATAAAGAAACTGTGATACTAACCATTTCCTTTAGTTAAACTGGACAGTGGGCAAAACTTCTCTTTTTGGGGCCTAAATTGTTCCAGTTGGCAGTCTTTCCTTCATGATTTCATCCTTTTATACTCTGCTTTGATTACATTACCCCAGTTTCTTAAAATATAGGCCACCAGATACAGTTTTATAGTCTTTGCTCATTTGTTACAGTAATTTTATCCTGAACCACATACTAAAATATTTCAGACTTTTATATCACATTAACTATACTTGAATGAAAACTCATTTTACAAAGAGGGGGTTAACTAAAAGGCCTTTGATGTCACCTCCAGTTCTAATTCTATAATCATATGATCCTGTAACTAGGCTTCTATCATTGAGAGAGACAAAGCATCCTCTCCAAGAAAAAAGAGTTGACAGGAATTAAATACATAATAAAGTCAGGCTTCCTATTTAAAGACAGGCTATCTTTTAAAAGTTTCTAAGACAGACATAGGAACACAATTCCCCATAAAAACAGTGTTGCCCATGCAACTTACTTAGCCTTCAACAGAGCTGAATTATTTTTGACATGTTTAAGGTAATTCCCTTTTATAATTTGTACAATTTTATTAATAGAAATGGCAGAAGTAAGAAACACTTGGAAAGCAGACCACAGATAAAAGACACTCAATCAGAATAAAGATGACTAATGGTTAATAAGCATTTAATGTAAGACTGATAGAATTTGTGACCAACAGCTGGGAAATGCTTATATCTAGAACTATATAGTGACTACAGTGTAACTGTATATGGTATAGTTGTGAGCTTGGTGTATAAAAACAAAAATATCAATAAAATATTTTTTTAAAGTTAACGATGTCCTTTTAGATAATTTGTTAAATTGGGAGATCCCTAAAGAATTGGAAAATGAGGGGATGTCCATCAATTGGGGAATGGCTGAACAAACTGTGGTATATGGATGGTGATGGAATACTATTGTGCCGTAAGAAATGATGGACAGGATGATTCTAGAAAGAGCTGGACAGATCTATATAAAGTGATGCAGAGTGAAATAAGCAGAACCAACAAAACATTGCACATAGTAACAGCAGGACTGTACGATGATCAACTGAAAGACTTGGCAATTCTCAGCAATACAATGATCTGGCATAATTCTGAAGGACTTATGTCAAAAAATGCTATCCACCTCCAGAGAAAAAAAACTGTTGGAAGTCAGAATGCAGATCAAAATATGCTATTTTTCATTTTAGTTTTTGTTTTTATTTGGAGGCTTTGGTTTTAAATGAGTATTCTTTTACAACAATGAAATATAAAAATCTGTTCTGGATGATAATCCATGTATGGCACAGAAAAAAATAAATTGGGAGCCCTCAAAGAATCAGAAACTATAGTTGTTAGAAGTATAGCTTTCCACACCAGGATTACCCCTATGTCTCTGAGAGTAAGTTTTAAGAGTTTGGCCCCTGATCTTCCAGGATGAGTTCAGAATGGGTGATCAAACCAGACCAGAAAGGAAAAAGAGAAAAGTATAGTGGCCAAATGCCACACCATGACATACTATGTCTTGCACTGAAAAAATAGGAAAAACCCAATATATCTGTAATACTAGCAATTAGAGAAAATAATAAAGTGGTGACATAAAATAAGAAGTGGCTTAATTTAAATTCTGATACTTAGAGAAAAGCAAGTTTAATTAGAATAGGTTGAGAAGCCAGCTTTAGATTTCTGTGGAGGCTCAGAAGGGGACTTTTGGACATTTTCAAGGGCTTCAGAGGTTGATGCCATTGATTCTCTATTATGCTAATTAAAACCTTAATGCTTTCTTTTTTCTTTTCAAAGCACAAGATCCAAACTACCCTTTGCTCCAATCACAGTAGCTTGGTTCAAGCTGTTATACATGCCTGTAATATCTCACTTATGTTTCAAGACCTATATCAAGCTGGCTTCCAGTCTTATTGGACCGTCCAACTCCAAATGTCACAACCTCCTATAGCAATTGTCTCTGCACAATTTGTTTGACAACTAGTTACAGATACACTTGCAACATCTCATTTTTAACTGGTATTGAAATATTTTATAATTCTTTAATTGCCCCTTTGTTTATGCCTTATCTCCTAAACTATATTGCAAGCTTTTGGAGGCTTTGTCTTCTTTTTCTTTCTGCACATTCCCCCAATTACCAAAAAAAAGCATCTTGTGCAAAGTAGGCATTTATTGTATATCTGTTCATTTGATCAATTACTTAGACTCTTATCTGGCATGACTGTCTTTTTTTGGTTCAGAAATGCAAAACAGTCCTGGGCTAAGTGGGCAAGATTTGAAAGAGTTGGGGTAAGGGGAGTCAGAAGGGAATTAAAGAGAATATGATGGAATGTTTGAATGAGAATATCAAAGGAAGAATGAATGGATCTGTAAGTAGTGTAGGACATAGAAAAGGAGGGATGCATGTTGTGATATCATGAGGAAGAAGAAAGGAGCTAGTTGGGAAGGAATACTGGGTAAGATAGTCCCCACAGTGATCAGCAGGTGACACTATTAGCATGGGACAGATAGCTTGGTTGCTGTGTATAGCAAGGAGAGATAATGAACAGGATGACGGTGTGTGTATGATGTTTGGAAGCTGGATGTTTCAAATCAGGGAGTATTTTGTATACAACTCAATTATTCAAAGATTAGAGCTGAAAAGGCTTCATGGAACCTGCCATACTTATATTTTTGGAAACTGAAATCTGTCAGTAATTGAGGGGAAAAAAACAGATAATAGGATTTAGAACTAGGAGGGAACTTAGATGTTATCTATTGCAGGGGTTCTTCATCTTTTTGTGTAGTGACCCCTTTGGCAGTATGGTGAAGCCTATGAACTGCTTTTCAGAAAATTTTAAATGCATGAAATAAACTATTTAGAAGTATAAAGGAAACCAATTATAATGACATAAAGGTATATTTTCCCAACCAAGTTCATGAACCAAAAGGTCTATGGATCCCCTGTTAAGAACCCCTGATCTAAGAGGCAGCTAGGTAGCCCAGTGTTTAAGAATATCAGACCTGGAGTTGGGAGAACTTGAGTTCAAATCTGTCCTCATACTCTTCCTAGCTATGTGCTCTGGATAAATCACTTAACCCCAATTACCTAGCTCCTTACCTCTTTTCTGCCTTAGAGTTGATACGTAGCATCAATTCTAAGACAGAAGGTAAGGGTTAAAGACAAAGAACCCTTTATTTAGTCAAATCCCCATATTTTATAGTCAGAAAGTGAAATCTAGAAATGTCAAAGTGACATGTTCAACATCACATATTTAGTAAGTAATGCCATCAGGGATTAAAACTAGATCTCTGGACTCCAAAACCATTGCCCTTTAAATCTCACTGCACTAGAAATTAATTTAAAAACAAAAATAGAAACAAAAGCAATGAGTAGATTGAAAAGTCTTCTTCCTCTACACCAGCTTCTCTCTCCTCAATACCCTTCATTTCACATTTTCTTTCCATTAAATGTATGGCAGAATCCACACATTGTTGAAAAGAAGTAAATCATGGAATCATAAAAAATAGTGTTGCAAGAGGTCTGAGTGGACACATAATCCAACCCACACATGAAAGGAGTCTTCACTATAACATTTCTGACAAGTTCAATTTCAGTTTTTTTTTTCTAGAAGAACTTTAATGAGAGGGAACCTAGCACTTCTTGAGGCAAGATTTCTCTTTTGGGCAACTCTAATTAATAGGAAGTTTGCTTTTTTCAAACTGTCAAACCAAAAGTTGACTTTTTCAACTTATACCCATTGCTGGAGGTCCTGCCTTCTGAGACTAAACAGAACATGTCCAATTCTATCTCCATTTGATGTCCCTTGAATTACTTGAAGACAGCCATCATATTTCCCCAAGTCCTATCTTATTCACGCTAAACACTCACAGTTCCTTCAACTAGTTCTCATAAATCATGGATTCAAAGCTTTTGATGACCTTGGTTGCCTTCCTCTGGACATTCCCTTTCTCCTGCTTAGAAGGACATTTCCTTTCCAATACATTCAAGATTATCAAGTGCTAGAAAATTTCTGCTGGCTAAAAAGATAACGTGGTAAAAGGGAATGAGTGCTATATTGGTAATGGAATATGTCCCTTCATCACCTGTGTCTCTTGGCATCCCTGCTTGAGATGAAACTTGATAGTCACTTTCTGCATGAAATCTTTTTGGATCCCCCTACATGCTAGTACCCTCTTGAGCAAACCACTGCTAACGTGTATGTATTTCACGTATGCCTATTTTATGTACACATAGTCTCTTCTATTAGGATAAAAGTCTCCACTGCCTTGTATACAGTAGGCATTTGATAAATGCTTGCTTGAGTGATCCAAACTCTGAAGATCCACGTTTGAATTCTATCTCTGGAATAATTCATTAAGAAATTTGATAAAGTTGGGTAGCTGAGGATTGGGTTTGAATCTTGGCTTTGCTTCTCATTAGGCTATGTGACCTTAGACAAATCACTTAATTTAATTTGGCCTCAATTTTTTCACCTTTAAAATGAGAGGATTAGACTAAAAGGCCTCTAAATTCCCTTCCATTTCAAAATATATTATCCAACTTATTACCTGTGTGATTTGGGGCAAATTACTCAAACTATACTGCCTTCTGTGCTTAGAGGTAATAGAGAAAAGAGGGAATGGTCTTTGGCTTCCCTATTCTTTCTCTGATGGAAAGAATATCCCTAACATATCAGAGATAGAAGGAATCTCAGAGGTCATCTTTTCCAACAAAGCAGCAGAAGAAAAATCCCCTCTTTAATGTCTTTAGGAAGTGGCCATTAAACCTCTGCATAAAGATATCTTGAAGTGGGGAACACTACTTTGTTCAGCCATTACCATGTTTTTCCTTCTCTACCAGGATCTTCAGAGGGACATAAAAGCAGAAGGTAATAAAATCTTTCTTCAGTTCTTTCCTTCTTTTTCTCCAGACATGCCCCCCTAATCTTATTCCCTCTAAAGGATTGCTAACTAAATGATTAGCCTTAATTCAGTTCCCATGTTCCTCATCTTGACCTGCAGTCAGCTAGGTACTGCACAGGGCATGGGGGTCTGGAAGTTGTTCAGTCATTGTTCAGGTGTGTCCAGTTCTTCATGACCCTATTTGAGATTTTCTTCGCAAAGACACTGGAGTGGTTTGCCATTTCCTTCTTCAGCTCATTTTATAGATAAGGAAACGGAAGCAAACAGAGTTAAGTGATTTGCTTGGGGATACACAGATATTAAGTATCTGAGACCAGATTTGAACTCAGAAGGATGTCTTCCTGACTCTAAGTCTAACACTTTATCCACTTAGCCAATCAACTGTCCTATAGTCAGGACGATCTGAATTCAGATCTGACCTCAGACTTATTGGTTGTGTAACCTCGGGAAAATTACTTAACCTATGTGCCTTAATCCAACAGAAAAGGAAATGGCAGACCATTCTAGTATCTTTGCCAAGAAAATACCATGGAGAATACTGTTATGGTCTATGGGATCATGGAGAGTCAGACACAAGTAAATGATTGTAAAACAACAACCTAGGACCTAGACATGGAAAAGAGATCTTTTCTGTTGGCTTGACCTGGTTGGGTGAGGAGGTCAATTAATCCCAGGAGGTATGTGTCTTGGAAGATGGAATGTGAATCAGAAGAACCTGGGTTTTCATAGTAGCTGGCTCCACTCCAAGCTACTAACTAAACTGTGTTCCTCTATTCCCAGCCTCCATTGTTTGATCATCGAGCAGAGTTATCTGCTCACATTTTTCCTCATGAAATACAATATTACTCAAACAGTGGTCGGAAATGAGATGATAATGATGTTAATAGGGGAGGTGGTAAAGAGTACAGTGGTTGTTCATTAAATTCTTTTGACATTATTTATAATAGGAAGAGATACAGACGAAAGTATACATAACATGGTATGGAAAAGACAAGTTAGAGAAAATAGGTTCTTTTTTTTCTTAAAGGGAAAATGAAGCCAGTCTACAGTGTAAAGTGGTATAGCATAAAGACCGCTAAATTCAATTCTCACTCACTTTCTGTGTGACCTCTGAGCCTCTATTTCCTTGTCTATAAAATGGGAATAAGAATCATTCAGATATCCTGTTTCATAGGATAGTTGTAAAAAAAGGACTTTGTAAGCTATAAAGTACAAATGTGGAGTATTATTATCAACAGGAAATGTCTGTAATTAAAATGTACTAATGACTCTCTGTGGTTGAGATATATAAAATCTTCTGCTCTACAAAATGACATGGTTGTGATTTGCAAAGTGACAACAAACTTAATTTAATAATTTGTCATAAATTTTTTAATTGCATCATCTAACACCATTTACTTAGAGGTCAACTTGACCAAAATAATTTAATCGTTGTTAACTATTCATTTATGACAAAGTTAGAGCAATCTTTTAAAAATTACTTAGAGAATATTAAAAATTTTGGATTAACTACAAATTAAATACAAATTGAGTGCTAATAGTTTTTCTGGTTTTAAACATTTATTATCCGTCCTTTGGACGTTAGGAGCCTTTTGTATAAGTATACTGCAGTTTTAATATCTCTTTGGAGATTAAAATATGTGTTGTATTAATATGAGTGATGATTTATGTCAGAATATACTGTCATGTCCTCTCATAAAAATGATTACAAAACAGATTGCTGTAACATATTTGGAGGGCTGATTTGCAGTCTTTAAGTTCAATTTTTAGGCAGAAAAGCTATTTATAAGACCTATACATATTAAACAATATCCAATCAGTTTCCACTGACCGTGAGAGGCCTGCTAAAGTGAAAAAGGATGAGAAATGGGCCTGGTATGGGGAGCAGAAGCCAGGTGTAGCGTGTTACATAAACAGATTTGAAACTACAGAATTGATATCTTTTTTTCTGAAGAAGGCCAATCCTAGGAAAAGTACCATGAAATACCAATGGGGTACAATATGTTTTAAAAGCTATTATGATGTTCTACAAAAATGAACATTTTTTTTGTTCTGAATCCAGAGACTATTTAAAATGCATTACCCCAAAAGGCTATTTGCTATCTTTAGCAGTTTAATGCATTTTAAAGTAACACTCCCCTATTATGAAGTGTGAAATCACAAAGTTCAGCATGAAAAAGACTATAACCAAGTGCTGCTCCATTATCTAGTGCCATGATTCAGACAGGAATTCTATTATCAACAGGCAGGTGTCACATTTACATCAATTTTGCCGGTATAGGTCATTGGGTGCACAACAGCAAGAATCAATTAGATGAAGAAAATTCGCATGCCACCCCTTGGCCACATATTTCAAAGGATACATGAAATATTTTCTCCTTGAAAACTATTCACTAGAAATGAATTTATTCATCTATGATAAAATATATATTTATGAAATTACTATGATGTCAGATTGTCTCAATGAATTAAACCCTGTGGAAGAAGACTATGACTTAAAGATGACCACATCATGGAGAGTAATTATTTTTCCTCTTCTGGCAACAGACACATGTAATTTTAAAGAAAACAGTGCAAAAGGAGTTTCTGTTTGTTGCTGTTGTCAGGTTTTGTTTTTAAGAACTGGATGACTATAATAAAAATGTTTCTCTCTCTTCTCCTCTCCTCTCCTCTCTTTCCCTCCCCTCTCCTCTCCTCTTCTTTTCTCTTCTCTCCTCTTCTCCCCTTTCCTCTCCCTTCCTCTCCTCTTCTCCCTCACCTTTCCTTTCCTCTTCTCTCTCTCCCTCCCCCTCTCTCGTTCTCTTTCTCTCCCTCTCTCTCTCTGTCTCTCATTCCTCCCTCCCTTCTCCCTCTCTCTCCCTCCCTCCTTTCTCTCTGTCTCTGTCTCTCTCGCTCCCTCCCTCTGTCTCTCATTCCTCCCTCCTTTCTCTCTGTCTCTGTCTCCTATCTATCCTCATTCTCTCTCTCTGTCTCTGTCTCTCTCTCACTTGTTTGCTCACACAGACCCATTACTCTGTATTTAACTACACTGTATATTTTATATTATCTTTATAAGCATTCTAGAACTAATTAGAGATGCATATGTCTTCCCCATTAGTATATCCTTGAGAGCAGCTTTGTTTCATTCTTTCTACTGATATCTCCAGTGTTCAGCACAAGCCAAGTCAATTAGCATTTATTTAGCACCTACTATGTGCTAGGCAGTCATGGGCAGCCAGATGGTGCAGTGGATAGAGTGGAGTCAAGAACACTCATCTTCCAGAGTTCAAATCTGGTCTCAGACACTTATTGACTGTGTAAACTTGGGCAAGTCAATTAACCCCACTTGCCTCAGTTTCTTTAATGTAAAATGAAATGGAAAAAGAAATGGAAAACAACTCCAGTATCTGTACCAAGAAAACCCCAAATAGGCTCAAGAAGAATTAGACATGACTAAAAACAACTGAACAAAAACAAACATTTGCCAGGCATTGTGCTGAGTTCTGAATACACAAAGCAGTCTCAGACCTCAAGAACTCAGAATGAGTCAACATACAATTAAATATGTACGATCAAGATATCTACAGGCTAATTTGTAGAGAATCTCAGAGAAAAAGGTGCTAACATTACCGGGTGCTAACATTACTCCTTGTAGGAGGGGAAATTTTAATTGACACTTGAAGGAATCCTAGGAATCCAGGAAACAGGGATGAAGGAGAGTTCCAGACATGGGGAGCAGATGAATGAAAAAGCAAAGCAGGAGATAGTGTTATGTGAGAGGAGGCCAAGTGTGCCATGAGATCATTGAGTACATAGAAGAGAGTAAGGACTAGAAAGGGAGAAAGGAATCAGTTCTCTGTATAATGAACAGTACTAGAACAGGATTTGGTACATAATAGGTACTTAATAAATATTTGTTGATGAGGTGATTTACTTACTGCTTTAAAGTTTACAGAGTGCTTTCTCACAATCATCCTATGAGGTATGTGATATAAATATTATGATTCTCCATTTTACAGATGAATGGACTATGATTTACAAAGGTGAATCCACTCACCAGTAGCTAGGAAATGTTGAAGGCAAAGTGCCAATCAAGCTCTTTGGTCTGCTTCCCAGACCAAGGCTCTTTCCATCATGCAAGCTGCATTTAGCAAACCAATAAGGTATTCCTAGGCAGAATAAATAAGAATTCATAGTTATAATTCTGAAGATCAGAAAAGTAGCTGACCTATTTCACCTAATATTTCAATCTATCTTAATTTGACTATCACATTAAGACTTAAAAAATAGAAGATAGAATAGTTTGAAAATTTTAAATAATCTAAGCCTTAAAACCTAAGGAAACAAAATTAATTCCTTTTACTTATTTATTCCTCATATGGTGTTTACTATTTCTCTTCTCTTTATTAAATTCTTTAAAACTGAAGAATGCCCAGGTGGACCCAGGTTCTGATCAATGTTCAAGTTATTGAGAGTTTTTAGGGATTCTAATTTTTCTTGCTTATCATTGAATTGGCACTGCCAACCTATCAAACTCTTAGTAAAGAACCTTAAGGTCACCTTTCAGACATATAAGCTTTTGCTTATTATAAAACTAGTACCAACATCATGATCCCTAACCTGAGTCAATTCTTCAAGGAATGTTTCCCTATTTGCCTCACTGTATTCTGCATGGAAGGATGTTAGTGACCATTTGTGACCCAAGGACAAATGACAAGTAGTATCATGCAATAGAGATTTTTCAATAACAGCTCATTATAATTTTTTTCAGGTTTTCTCTTTGCATTTGCTTCTATGGAACTTCACTCTACTTTTTTAAAAAAGAAAAATCATTTTTCAAGGTTATTTTAAATTATATTTGAATCCTTCAAGGGGAAAGCCAGTCATCTTAGCTCAGTGCCACCACATACTTAATGATCATGTACTCTCACTACTCCCTAATGTGAAGCCGTGGCTACAAAAAAAAACTGTCCCCTACACACCATGGCCTTTTTTTCTAACATATTTTTTACTAATTTTGTTCTTCACTGTCAGAATTTCAAATCAATTCATTTTAACTCAATTTTTGTAACCATAAATATCTACTAAGTACAAAGCACTATGCTGAGTGTAGAAAATTCTATACTTATTTTCCTTCTTAGAAAAGTCTATATGATACTACACAAAGCTTTTTTCCTGACTATTCCATCTAAATCCTTTCCCCTTTCTCAATTTTTATAGCATTAAAGTCCACAACTAAGCAATCTTCTGCTTGATTATATAATATATCCTATTATTTTCTACTTATATCTGATAGGTGCATATTGGTCCCATCTCTCAATTGAAGTTATAAATTAATGTTTGTAGTCCAAAGACCACATTTTGTATGGCTTTTGAATCTCCTTCAAGATAAGGTCCATTGCTAGATACAGAATAACGTCAGAGTTTGAAAGGAGAGTGGGGTCTGAGTTTAAGCTCAGAGCTTCTTGTTCCTATGAATTATATCCAGGTTATAAGACATAAGGACATTTTTCTGATAATCAGTGTAGCAGGTATGTTAGGAAGCCAGCCACTGGGTGTTTGTACTGCCAAATAAAGTAGTGGTAAGAGAATCTTCAAAGAAAGGGAGTTGAATGCTAGGGTTACAGAATAATTAGTGAGTCATATGAGTTTGCAGCTGATAGTGAGTGTCTTAAAGGACTCATATTATCCCTTCAGATGGCCCTTGATTTAGAGCAGGGGTCAGCAACATATGGCTCTCAACCTGCCAGTCAGGGCAGAGCCCCAGGATGTGCCCCAGAGTCCCCACCCCAAATTCCAGTGCCTTCCACCTCCATCCTCCTCCTTCCACAGGTGTTTATGGCTCTCGTGGCCAAAAGGGTTGCCTACCATTGAAAGTAATGGGTAGAGGAAGATGCTTTCAGCATTGGATCTAGTTGAACTTGAATTCCTACTAAGCCCTAGCATAAATCTCCACAAAGCAATTGCAGCATTTGGAGATGATAATGACTCTTCCAGATAGACATATCTGACTGGCATAGTTATGTCTCTTGTAGTCTTTTCAGGGAAGAGATAGTCCTTGAGGGGAGGAGCCAGGACAGCAAATAGCCATGGGGTTTGGAATGTGGATTTGATGTAAAAAGAGTTTGAATGGGCTCAGGCCAAACTGATGCCTCCTACTTGTTGATTTGTTAAACTGAATTCTGCTCCATTCAGAGAGTTTTGCAGTAATTACACTGACTGACTTTAAAGTTTTAACTCTAGCAATATTTCTTGGTTGGTGAAGAAGAGATTGAAAAAATGAAAGACAGATGTCAGTCCAAGGCACTTGGGAAATATATCTTTGGGGTAAGCAAGTCACAAGAAAGGCCTCTTCTTGCTAGTTGCCAAGGAGACTTCCAAGCAGCACATATAACACACTATGAATTACCCATGTTGGCACTGTTTAACAAAGAATATAAAATATGGTATAGTACTCATGACATTATGTGCTCCTGTATGATGAATAGACTAGCTAAGCACAGAGAAGCTCATCATCACTAAATACGCCATTAGGTGATGTATTTTTGGCCTTGTTGACTCATTAAATGGGTACCAATAAATAATTATCTTCAGTCTTATCCAGCACTTTTCTACTTCAGTAGTCATGAGCAGCAGAATGGCAAAAAAAGGAAGAAGAAAGTGCTAAAAATCCTAAAGGTTTTAGACTATCTAAAAAGTAAATTAACTTTTAAAAAATGTAAAATCCTTGGCCAATAACCAATGTTGCTGATATATTAGAGGAAGAATAGAATCCTAGCCATATTGACATTTTCACTGTCAATGAATTAGAAGGTATAAAGAATTATGTGAGTGAAAAAGGAAGCTCACAGGAAAACATGGAAAGATGAATAAGGGCTTTGGGAGAGTTGATTTCATCCTGCATGTAAATGAAAAAAAAGGACATTTTTTTCATGGGATATTTGGTCATTCATTTGCAGTGTTCATGATGCCCAGAAGCAAAAAGACTGGATATATGTATGATTGGAAAATAATGTCTATATTCTGTTCAAGATCAAGGGGTATGCAGTGCATCATTGATCTATCTATTAAATATCAAAAAGGAAAATCTACATCATGCTAAATGGATATTTTATGAATGATTCATAGGAGATCATAGACAAGAATGGCACAGGGTAAGAAGGTATGGAAAACCTGTATTGCCCACTGGTGGACACATTACCAATGCCTTTGAGATCATATTTCTAGCAAAGCATTAAAATATCAAGCACAGGGATATTGGGTTTACATTATTTTTTGCCCAAGATAATTAATTCTTTTCTAATTTATTGTAACTAAAAAAAACATGCTGAATCTCCATATATCTTGAATGAAGATTTAAAAGCACAAAATATTAAAAAAACCATTAAGTCAAGGAACTCAAATAATTTAATGGAGTCATAGAACATTGGACCCGGAGAGGGACTTTGGAAATTTCCAAGGTCATTCATCATTTTATGGATAATGCAATAATCAAAGAAATATTGAGTTCTAGATTTAGGGTTCTTACAAGGCTCCTCCGACTTAGAATATAGTGAAGGAAAAAGAGGTGAAAAACTTGTTATATCATTAACTGAATTATTACTACAGGTAGGAAGTTCAGGTTCCCACTGGCTGGTTCTATGTTAATATGATTAGACAATTTTGATGTTTACAATACACAATTATAATCTTAATCTTCTATTTAAATTGGTATGCATTTGATTATTTGTACGTCTTCAAGACAGATTTATACTTGATTTTTGTTTTGCTGTTTAAGATATGTACTTAAGAAGGGCATTTATTATGAAGGCCTGTGAACCATATTAAAAATTCAAATACTCATTAGGTAGTAAAAACCAACACACAAGTGTTTATGTGTCTGTATGTGTGATTTGATGGTTAGATAAATAGGTCACTATAGATAGACATAAATAGGTAACTATAGTTCAACCAGTTCGCTGGAACTCAGATTATAGGATTGCAAGGGATCTTGGCTGTTATCTAGTTCAAATCCTTCATTTTTTAGGTGAAGAATTAATAGGTGAGGTAGTCAATAAATATTTATTTAGCACCTACTATGTTCTAGACACAGTGTTAAGTGCTGAGGATATAAATATGAAAAAAGAGATTCTAGAAAAAGCCTTTGAGAAGATCAAAATCTAATATTGGGAGATTATACACAAAAAGAAGTTGAAAGCTTGGGAAGATGGGAGTAGCTGTGGACAGTAGCTAATGCAGGAGCAGGATAGAGAAGACAGAAATATGCCAGAATAGGGTAGCCAGGGGAGAAATAAGAAATGGTGGACTGAGCTCCTTTAAAAGTAGGTATTGGAATTCATGGCCCCACTATTCAATCAGAGGGAGAGAGGAGAGTGATGGAATCTTGAAGTTAAAATGATCTGTCCAAGGTCACGAATCAGGAATTTGAATTCAGACTCTCTGACTCCAAATCAGTAGTTGTCTATATAGCCATGCCATATGTTAATCAATATCAACATATGAGCTAATTTAAATCACCACCATAGGAAACTTCAGTTTTTTCAGAATGAATGAAGTGCAACTTGTTTGTCACTAAACTTTAAATACTCTGCCTTCTGGTGGAGTGCAACAAGACAAAGAAAATGCTGTGGCAGGAAAAGACCCTAGTATGCACTGATTCCATTGCTTAGGTGTCCCTCTCTTTAATTTTACATAAAATTTAAAACATGAATGATCTATACAATTTTCTCTACAGAATAGTTGAGAAAGCTACCGAATCCCAAGAAGAAGTTGTATAAATATTAGTAATTAATAAAGTAACTGAAAGCAAACATCTTAAACAAATGCTTCCGCTGATCAATTAAAACTGTCACAGAGCCCTTTGGGCACAATTTTCAGGAATTAGCCTATGAACAGGGCAAGCATTAATCCAGATAAAGAAATCAATATTTTCTAGCAGATGATACTATATGATTCATTGCAGAAGTCTCCCTATCAACCAGAGCCTGGGAAGTAGAGAATATTAATTTAATATCATCTGGGAATGATGTCTCTTATAACAGGTTAGTCAAAACAAAGTAGTCCCTTGCTAATGAATAAAATACAAAATCTACAATTTAAGTGGCAAAAACCTAATAAGGTTTAGTCTTGTTTCTGGATTACTGTTCCCCATACTGGTTTCTCCTTATGTTTCTAGGCTTTTCTCCCAATATTCTCTAACATGAAGTCTACGCTCTAGGAAACTGGACTTGTCATTTGCCAGATCATTGTTATGCTTTACCAATTCTGTATTTTTGCTCATTCTCTTCCTTATGTATGGAACCTGCTTCCTCAACCTTTCTTCTGGTATATCTTTATCTCTGCTTGTTGAAATTATTTAAAGCCCTGTTCAAATGCCATGTCTTTTCTAAAAAAATGGGAAAAAATATTAGTTGATTATGTTTACGCTTTATCAATATAATAATAATGACAATACTAGCTAAATAAATACACTTATTCACTGTTGAACCAAATAAGCTTCCAAATAATCATTTGGTAGAGATAAGAAAGAATAATAAAATTAAATTGGAGGAGCAAGTTTTCAAGAATCCCAAGGGAAATTGTGTAAACAGTTGGAAAGAAAGGGCTTAGCACAGGGGTCGGCAACCTTTTTGGCTGTGAGATCCATAAATGCCACATTTTTTAAAAATGTAATTTCGTGAGAGCCATACAGTGCTCACAGTGTGCACTCCTGTAACAGTGCCTGAAAAAAAATTGACTTTACGGCTCTTGCATAAAGAGCCATATCTGGCCCTCAAAAGAGCCAGATATGGCTCGAGAGCCATACGTTGCCAACCCCTGGCTTAGCAGATCCAGATCTCAAGCCATATTATAAAGCAATGCTCAATAACACTATTAGGCATTGGCTAAAGATTAGATAGGCCCATCAATAGAATGGATTAGGCATATAACATACAGAATGGAACAAACATAGTAGCATAGTGTTTGACAAATACAAAGATACTGATTCCTTGGGTAAGGCGTTGTTATTCAATGGAACTTCTGGGAAGATTAGAAAGCAATCTCAGAGAAATTTAGACCATTATCTCAAACCATATTCTAAGATGAGCTTTAGGTCTTATGACAGTTACAAAAGGTCACATTATAAGCAAAATAAAGAAGTAAGGAAGGAAATACCTTTTTTTTTTTGCCCCCCTCTGGAGATGGAAAGAAAACATGAACAGAGAATAAAGGATTACAGAAAGGATAGCAAACAATTTTGATTACATAATATCAAAAAGTTTCTGCACAAACTAAGCCAGTGCAGTTGAATTGAAAAAAAGAAGCAGGCAAATGGGGAAAAGTCCTCGCAGCAAGTTTTTTTGATAAATGTTTCATTTCCAAAATATAAAGAGAATTGTCCAAATTTAAAAGACTAAGAGCAATTCCCTAAGAGATAAATGGTCAAAGTATATGAATAGACAGTTCTCAAAGCTAGAAACTTGGGTTGTTGAAAAATCACATAAAATATTGTAAATAACTTATGATTAGAGAAAAGCAAGTTAAAACAATTAATAATGATATATCTCAGAACCAACAGATTTTCAAAGAGGACAAAAAAGGAAAAATGATAAATTTGGAATGTCTGTGACAACACAAGCACACTGATATACTATTAGTAGAGTTGCAAATAGTAAGTAGTTTGATATGCTCCAAAGATCAGTAAATTCTGTTTACCCTTTTACTTAGTGATATCACTTTTAAACCTACACTTCAAAGACATTAAAGAAAGAGGAAGATGGCTTATCTGAACAAAAAAGAAGCTCCTATTTATTAATGCAATAAATTGTATTTATCTAAATAAATTGATTTTCTCTGACCAGTGGAAATTCCCCCTCCCTTCCCTTTTCTCTTTCTATTTGTTTCTTTTATTTTCTACTTCTTGTTCTTGTTCCTCCTTCACCATGTAGCTATTAATTAAAGCATTCTCAATCCCTCTTTCTATCTATTCCTTGCTATCTTTCATTTAAAAATATATTCCAGGGTAGCTCAGTGGATTGAAAGCCAGGCCTAGAGACAGGAGGTCCTAGGTTCAAATCTGACCTCAGACACTTCCCAGCTGTGTGACCCTGGGCAAGTCACTTGACCCCCATTGCTCAACCTTACCACTCTTCTGCCTTGGAGCCAATACACAGTATTGACTAGAAGACGGAAGGTAAGGGCTTAAAAATAAATAAATAAATAAATAAATAAATAAATA